>NW_026280605.1:107500-162712 GCF_023373465.1 Oncorhynchus keta
CCAGTGAACCGACAGGAAGTCAACACCAGTGAACTGGCAGGAAGTCAACACCAGTGAACCGACAGGAAGTCAACACCAGTGAACTGGCAGGAAGTCAACACCAGTGAACCGACAGGAAGTCAACACCAGTGAACTGGCAGGAAGTCAACACCAGTGAACTGACAGGAAGTCAACACCATTGAACTGACAGGAAGTCAACACCAGTGAACCGACAGGAAGTCAACACCAGTGAACTGACAGGAAGTCAACACCATTGAACTGACAGGAAGTCAACACCAGTGAACTGACAGGAAGTCAACACCAGTGAACTGACAGGAAGTCAACACCAGTGATCTGACAGGAAGTCAACACCAGTGAACTGACAGGAAGTCAACACCAGTGACCTGACAGGAAGTCAACACCAGTGATCTGACAGGAAGTCAACACCAGTGAACTGACAGGAAGTCAACACCAGTGACCTGACAGGAAGTCAACACCAGTGGTGGTTGTTTAGAAACAAAACCGATGTGTGTGTATCTTTGGGGCAAAACAGACAGGGTTGGCTTAGAATCACGGGGTTATTAATATGTAAACTATATTGTTCTACAAATGTCACTTGAAAACACAAGTACATTTGCACAATCATGACATTGTTGCAGCTGTTAGTTAGCTAGATAATGAATTTTAGCCATATTGTCATAGATATGGTATAAGTACAAATAACTCAAAAACAAGACATGGTAGCAAGAACAAGATACAACTAACTGAAACGAGCCACCTACGATTCCCCACCATGGCAGCTTCTTGTCATTGTCAGCTATCTGACCAATCCGAATTAGTAAGTCCATACAGCCTTCTGACCCCTCATTTACGTGACAGTGTCAGGCAACCTGTCCATAGCCAACTGAATACATTTAAATATCACCTAACGCCTAAATAACCATACACCAGCCTGCAGAATCTCTCTCTCTCTCTCTCTCTCTCTCTCTCTCTCTCTCTCTCTCTCTCTCTCTCTCTCTCTCTCTCTCTCTCTCTCTCTCTCTCTCTCTCTCTCTCTCTCTCTCTCTCTCTCTCTCTCTCTCTCTCTCTCTGTCTCTCTGTCTCTCTCTCTCTCTCTCTCTCTCTCTCTCTCTCTCTCTCTCTCTCTCTGTCTCTCTGTCTCTCTGTCTCTCTCTGACAGTTGTGTTATTGGATTCTGAACGGAACAAACTGACCAAATGGGAGAGAGATCACTCAAGTTAAAATTAATCTGGTACCTTTCTGTGTTAGAGCTGGAGGGAAGACAGGGGTGGCTGTTATCTGTAGAGAGAAGAGGAGACGGGATGGCATCATGACTCTGTAGAGAGAAGGAGACTGGGGATGGCATCATGACTCTGTAGAGAGAAGAGGAGACTGGGGATGGCATCATGACTCTGTAGAGAGAAGGAGACTGGGGATGGCATCATGACTCTGTAGAGAGAAGAGACTGGGGGAGACTGTAGGGAGAGGAGCATCATGACTCTGTAGAGAGAAGAGGAGACTGGGGATGGCATCATGACTCTGTAGAGAGAGAGGAGACTGTAGAGAGAAGGAGGGGATGGCATCATGACTCTGTAGAGAGAAGGAGACTGGGGATGGCATCATGACTCTGTAGAGAGAAGAAGAGACTGGGGATGGCATCATGACTCTGTAGAGAGAAGGAGACTGGGGATGGCATCATGACTCTGTAGAGAGAAGGAGACTGGGGAGCATCATGAGTAGAGAGACTGGGGATGGCATCATGACTCTGTAGAGAGAAGGAGACTGGGGATGGCATCATGACTCTGTAGAGAGAAGGAGACTGGGGATGGCATCATGACTCTGTAGAGAGAAGGAGACTGGGGATGGCATCATGACTCTGTAGAGAGAAGGAGACTGGGGATGGCATCATGACTCTGTAGAGAGAAGGAGACTGGGGATGGCATCATGACTCTGTACTCTGTAGAGAGAAGGAGACTGGGGATGGCATCAGAGAAGGAGACTGGGGATGGCATCATGACTCTGTAGAGAGAAGGAGACTGGGGATGGCATCATGACTCTGTAGAGAGAAGAGGAGACTGGGGATGGCATCATGACTCTGTAGAGAGAAGAGGAGACTGGGGATGGCATCATGACTCTGTAGAGAGAGAGAAGAGACTGGGGATGGCATCATGACTCTGTAGAGAGAAGAGGAGACTGGGGATGGCATCATGACTCTGTAGAGAGAAGAGGAGACTGGGGATGGCATCATGACTCTGTAGAGAGAAGGAGACTGGGGATGGCATCATGACTCTGTAGAGAGAAGGAGACTGGGGATGGCATCATGACTCTGTAGAGAGAAGAGGAGACTGGGGATGGCATCATGACTCTGTAGAGAGAAGAGGAGACTAGAGAAGAAGGAGGGGATGGCATCATGACTCTGTAGAGAGAAGGAGACTGGGGATGGCATCATGACTCTAGAGAGAAGAGGAGACTGGGGATGGCATCATGACTCTGAGAGAAGAGGAGACTGGGGATGGCATCATGACTCTGTAGACTCTGTAGAGAAGGAGACTGGGGATGGCATCATGACTCTGTAGAGAGAAGAGGAGACTGGGGATGGCATCATGACTCTGTAGAGAGAAGAGGAGACTGGGGATGGCATCATGACTCTGTAGAGAGAAGAGGAGACTGGGGATGGCATCATGACTCTGTAGAGAGAGAAGAGACTGGGGATGGCATCATGACTCTGTAGAGAGAAGAGACTGGGGATGGCATCATGACTCTGTAGAGAGAAGAGACTGGGGATGGCATCATGACTCTGTAGAGAGAAGAGGAGACTGGGGATGGCATCATGACTCTGTAGAGAGAAGGAGACTGAGGGATGGCATCATGACTCTGTAGAGAGAAGAGAGACTGGGGATGGCATCATGACTCTGTAGAGAGAAGGAGACTGGGATGGCATCATGACTCTGTAGAGAGAAGAAGAGACTGGGGATGGCATCATGACTCTGTAGAGAGAAAGGAGACTGGGGATGGCATCATGACTCTGTAGAGAAGAAGGAGACTGGGGATGGCATCATGACTCTAGAGAGAAGGAGACTGGGGAGCATCATGACTCTGTAGAGAGAAGAGGAGACTGGGGATGGCATCATGACTCTGTAGAGAGAAGAGAGACTGGGGAGACTGGGGATGGCATCATGACTCTGTGGGGATGGCATCATGACTCTGTAGAGAGAAGAAGAGACTGGGGATGGCATCATGACTCTGTAGAGAGAAGGAGACTGGGGATGGCATCATGACTCTGTAGAGAGAAGAAGAGACTGGGGATGGCATCATGACTCTGTAGAGAGAAGAAGAGACTGGGGATGGCATCATGACTCTGTAGAGAGAAGGAGACTGGGGATGGCATCATGACTCTGTAGAGAGAAGAGGAGACTGGGGATGGCATCATGACTCTGTAGAGAGAAGGAGACTGGGGATGGCATCATGACTCTGTAGAGAGAAGGAGACTGGGGATGACTCTGTAGAGAGAGAGGAGACTGGGGATGGCATCATGACTCTGTAGAGAGAAAGGAGACTGGGGATGGCATCATGACTAGAGAGAAGAAGAGACTGCATCAGAGAGAAGAAGAGGAGACTGGGGATGGCATCATGACTCTGAGAGAAGAAGGAGACTGGGGATGGCATCATGACTCTGTAGAGAGAAGAGGAGACTGGGGATGGCATCATGACTCTGTAGAGAGAAGGAGACTGGGGATGGCATCATGACTCTGTAGAGAGAAGAAGAGACTGGGGATGGCATCATGACTCTGTAGAGAGAAAGGAGACTGGGGATGGCATCATGACTCTGTAGAGAGAAGAGGAGACTGGGGATGGCATCATGACTCTGTAGAGAGAAGGAGACTGGGGATGGCATCATGACTCTGTAGAGAGAAGAGGAGACTGGGGATGGCATCATGACTCTGTAGAGAGAAGAGGAGACTGGGGATGGCATCATGACTCTGTAGAGAGAAGAGGAGACTGGGGATGGCATCATGACTCTGTAGAGAGAAGGAGACTGGGGATGGCATCATGACTCTGTAGAGAGAAGAGGAGACTGGGGATGGCATCATGACTCTGTAGAGAGAAGAGGAGACTGGGGATGGCATCATGACTCTGTAGAGAGAAGAGAGACTGGGGATGGCATCATGACTCTGTAGAGAGAAGGAGACTGGGGATGGCATCATGACTCTGTAGAGAGAAGGAGACTGGGGATGGCATCATGACTCTGTAGAGAGAAGGAGACTGGGGATGGCATCATGACTCTGTAGAGAGAAGGAGACTGGGGATGGCATCATGACTCTGTAGAGAGAGAAGGAGACTGGGGATGGCATCATGACTCTGTAGAGAGAAGAGGAGACTGGGGATGGCATCATGACTCTGTAGAGAGAAGAGAGAGACTCTGTAGAGAGAAGGAGACTGGGGATGGCATCATGACTCTGTAGAGACTGGGGAGAAGGAGACTGGGGATGGCATCATGACTCTGTAGAGAGACTGGGGATGGAGACTGGGGATGGCATCATGACTCTGTAGAGAGAAGGAGACTGGG
The DNA here is from genome assembly GCF_023373465.1 of Oncorhynchus keta. Lineage (NCBI taxonomy): Eukaryota > Metazoa > Chordata > Actinopteri > Salmoniformes > Salmonidae > Oncorhynchus > Oncorhynchus keta. The sequence goes on from NW_026280605.1 coordinate 112,047, forward strand.
GATGGCATCATGACTCTGTAGAGAGAAGAGAGACTGGGGATGGCATCATGACTCTGTAGAGAGAAGAGGAGACTGGGGATGGCATCATGACTCTGTAGAGAGAAGAGGAGACTGGGGATGGCATCATGACTCTGTAGAGAGAAGGAGACTGGGGATGGCATCATGACTCTGTAGAGAGAAGGAGACTGGGGATGGCATCATGACTCTGTAGAGAGAAGGAGACTGGGGATGGCATCATGACTCTGTAGAGAGAGAGGAGACTGGGGATGGCATCATGACTCTGTAGAGAGAAGGAGACTGGGGATGGCATCATGACTCTGTAGAGAGAAGGAGACTGGGGATGGCATCATGACTCTGGCATCATGAGAGAGAAGGAGACTGGGGATGGCATCATCTGTAGAGAAAGGAGACTGACTCTGTAGAGAGAAGAGACTGGGGATGGCATCATGACTCTGTAGAGAGAAGGGAGATGGCATCATGACTCTGTAGAGAGAGAGGAGACTGGGGATGGCATCATGACTCTGTAGAGAGAGAGAGGAGACTGGGGATGGCATCTGGGGATGGCATCATGACTCTGTAGAGAGAAGGGAGACTAGAGAGAAGGAGATGGCATCATGACTCTGTAGAGAGAAGGAGACTCATGTAGAGAGAGAGGAGACTGGGGATGGCATCATGACTCTGTAGAGAGCATCTGTAGAGAGAAGAGGAGATGGGGATGGCATCATGACTCTGTAGAGAGAGGAGACTGGGGATGGGAGGAGACTGGGGATGGCATCATGAGTAAGAGAGGAGACTGGGGATGGCATCATCATGACTCTGTAGAGAGAAGAGGAGACTGGGGATGGCATCATGACTCTGTAGAGGGGGAATGACACCACTACAGACACAGTGGGGGGATGGCATCATACAGACTCTGTAGAGAGAAGAGGAGACTGGGATGGACACCACTACAGTGGGGGACTCAGAGATAGCCAGGGACACACCACTACAGACACAGTGGGGGGAGCAGAGCGTGAGGCGAGGCAGCGAGGGTACAGGGACACCCACTACAGACACAGTGGGGGGGCAGAGCGTGAGGCGAGGCAGCGAGGGTACAGGGACACCCACTACAGACACAGTGGGGGGCAGAGCGTGAGGCGATGCAGCATCAGGGACCCACTACAGACACAGTGGGGGAGCAGAGAGGCAGACTGGGGACAGGGACATCATGACTCTGTAGAGAGAGACACAGGAGAGACGTGAGGCGAGGCAGGGGATGGCATCAGTGGGGGACTCAGAGCGTGGGAGGCAGCGAGGGTACAGGGACACTGTGACGTAGAAGTCCGGAAAGGGCTCCTCTATGTTCACTGCCTGTTATCTCTACCCCATTCAAGAGAATTGCAATGGACATTGTTGGACCCTGGAGAAGAGACTGGCAGGATTACATGATCTCTGTAGAGAGAAGGAGACTGACCAAGGGATGGCATGGTTCAACTGACACTAAAGGTTTGACTACTCCCTACCATCCCCAAAGAGAGAAGATTCAATCAAACGCTCAAGAACATGTTGGGAAGTTTGTGGCTGACATAAAGACTGGGATAATGGACCCTTTCTCTTTTTCTGTAGGGAGGTGCCTCAGGCACAGACAGGTTTCTCGCCATTAAAACTCCTCTATGGATGGCCAGTGGCACCATTGGACCTGTGAAGAAGTGCTGGGAAGGTAGCTACCTGGGGATTGTCCAGTATCATGACAGATGCGAGACAGGTTGGAACGGTACCGAGAGGAAGCTAGAGCAAACCTTCAGCAAGCCCAGAAGGCCCAGAAGAGAGGCTGGACCAGCACGCTCGCCACAGAGAGTTTGAGCCAGGATGGCATCATGACTCTGTCGGGAGGAAGATGGGCCCAGTGAGACTGGGGATGGCTGCATGATCTGTAAGAAGAAGCAAACCTACCATGTGAACCTTCTCAAGGCCTGGAGAGAAGAACTCTCCAAAGGAAAGTCCTTTCTGGTCCGCAGAGTAGAAGAGGATGATGGCATCATGAGGCATGGAAAGAACGAGCAGACATACTGGCTCACCTGGAAGAAGACAAGCAAGATGAGCTGAAGCAGCTGTTTGGCAAGTATCCGGCCCTCTTCAGTCAGAGACCAGGAAGAACCAAAGTCCTAGAACACGTCATTCGTTTGAAACCTGGCCAGAATGCCAGCATCTTATGAGAGGCTGGTGGTAGCCCTGTAGAGGTCCACACCAGATAGAGATGGATGTTGTCGAGATCTTCAAGTGAATGGAGCAGCCCTATTGTCATTGTCCCAAAGAAGGATGGCTCTTTGCGCGTCTGCATGGACTTCCGTAAGGTGAATGCCATCTCCCAGTTTGATGCCTATCCCATCATGACTACTGGAGAGAATAGGTAGAGCTCATTACATCACCACAGATCTCTGGGGATGGCAGGTGCCCCATGACAATCCAAGGCCTACAGCAGAGCCAATGGGCCTGTTCCAGTTCAAGGTCATGCCGTTTGGCCTTCATGGGGGCGACTTTCCAGAGGCTGATGGACAAGGTCCTCCAGGACTGTGACGATTACTGTGCTGCTTACTTGGAGACGTGGTGATCTACAGCCACTCCTGGGAGGAGCACATACAGCATCTTAGCAGAGTCCTGGGGAAGACATGAAGCAGGCCTCAGCTTAACCTCCTGAAGTGTGAGTGGGCGAAACAGGAGACAAATACCTGGGTTACCAGCTGGGTAATGAAGTTCGGCCTCAGGTGGAGAAAGTGGAGTCCATCAGGAATAGCCCTCAACCCAGAACCAAGAAACAGGTGAAGTCCTTCCTAGGTCTGGCAGGGTGGTAGGAGATTCATTCCACAGTTTTCGACCACAGTCCTCTGGGGCGAAGGGGGCCAGCAACCCTGTGAAGTGGACTGAGGAGGGAAGCCTTCATGACACTGAAAAACGACTGTGCTCATTCCCTGTTCTCCAGACTGATTTTCAGAAGAGATTTTCGTGCAGGTGGACGCTTCGGCTGTAGGAATTGGAGCTGTACTGGCCCAAGGGGAGCCAAGAGAAGAGCTTCCTGTGCTGTACCTGAGTCGGAAGCTGTTGCCCAGGGAAACCAGGTATTCTACAATCGAAAAGGAGGATAAAGTGGGCCCTAGATAGCCTCCGTTACTACCTTCACAGTGGGGGACCACAGCAGACCGTGAAGGCGGAATTCTCGTGTGACCAGGTGGTATCAGCTCCAGCCCTTCAGGTTCTGTGTCCGTCACAAGGCAGGAAACACCCACTATCAGCTCCCACAGTAATGTGGGGGTCCACATCCGCGGGCAGCATGACACACACACATATTCATCATCCCTGCGCCATTATAAGATAAGTTAACAATGTGGGTCGACACACAAATTAACCTCTGTCTTGGTGCATGCATTTTACACTTATCAAGTTGTGGATGAGTGCATTGTTTGTTTGTTCTGTTTCTCTCTCTCCATCTCTGTAGCTTCCGGGTATGCTGGAAAAGGATCCCGAGCTCAGGGAACTTTATAGTGGTCCCAAACATCCATGGGCATATTGAAAGATATTGTCAGTAGTGATGTAATGTTGTAAATGTTATGTTGTGATATTGTTTAAAACAATGTATATCCTTTAGTATGTCTACATGTTTGTATTATTAATTGGGTTAATTGTTCTGAGGGGAGGGGCTAGCCCTACAAAAGGAGCCTCTCTTTCAGTCATAGGAGGTTATTTTGGATTGAGCTGTGGATGGGGCAGCATTGTTTTTAAGCTGTCCCATAAGGTACATGGGTACGGACACCCACTACAGAAATAAGCACCTTTGCACAGAAGAACATCTTTTATTTTGATAGAGGTTAGGTTATCCAGTTTAGCCTTCTGGCCTACTCACGTGACAGACACCCACTACAGACACAGTAGGGACCAGAGCGTGGGGCGAGGCAGCGAGGGTACAGGGACACCCACTACCAGTTCACAAGAGCCCCAGAGGACACCGGAGACGTAGAGCCGTACATAAATCTTCATAAGCATTTTAATAACTCAATCTGAAGCCAGGCACAATATTCATCATGTTCGTGGTTGCTTAAATAAACAAATGGACGTTGTGTAGGATGTGGAAGGTACAGAATACAAAGGGGGAAATTGGGATATTTGTGTAGGTATTGTTTAATGATCTCTGTGTGTCTTTCTGTATGAAGTGGTCACTGTATGGGGTCACAGACTGTGCTATACAATACACATAAACCCTGCCTGGATGATGTTATGGCACATAGTGTAATATATATATATATATTTACATATATAACATAGTGTAAAATATATATATATATTTACATATATAACATAGTGTAAAATATATATATATATTTACATATGTAACATAGTGTAAAATATATATATATATATATTTACATATATAACATAGTGTAGAATATATATAACATATATATATATATATATATTTACATATATAACATAGTGTAGAAGATATATATATATTTACATATATAACATAGTGTAGAATATATATATATATTTACATATATAACATAGTGTAGAATATATATATATATATATTTACATATATAACATAGTGTAGAATATATATATATATATATATATATTTACATATATAACATAGTGTAGAATATATATATATATTTACATTTGTAACATAGTGTAGAATATATATATATATTTACATATATAACATAGTGTAGAAGATATATATATATTTACATATATAACATAGTGTAGAATATATATATATATATTTACATATATAACATAGTGTAGAAGATATATATATATTTACATATATAACATAGTGTAATATATATATATATATTTACATATATAACATAGTGTAGAAGATATATATATATTTACATATATAACATAGTGTAGAATATATATATATATATTTACATATATAACATAGTGTAGAATATATATATATATTTACATATATAACATAGTGTAATATATATATATATTTACATATATAACATCGTGTAGAATATATATATTTACATATATAACATAGTGTAGAATATATATATATATATTTACATATATAACATAGTGTAGAATATATATATTTACATATATAACATAGTGTAGAAGATACAGCATGTCTGTTAGAACTGATGTCCTGCTACTGGAGCTTCAGCCAACATAAAGACATTTAAGAGCAACAGTAAAACACTGACGATGCCATTAAAAAATCTGTGTAAAAGAGGTGTTTTTCTGTTGTCTTTTAAAAAAATGATTACATTTTGTAACGTGAAACATTTTGGGGAAACCGATTGAGACCGTGTTCCCCCCAGCAGTTTAATAGATACACTTTCAGTCCAAACATCCCTACACTTTCAGTCCAAACATCCCTACACTTTCTGTCCAAACATCCCTACACTTTCAGTCCAAACATCCCTACACTTTCAGTCCAAACATCCCGACACTTTCAGTCCAAACATCCCTACACTTTCAGTCCAAACATCCCGACACTTTCAGTCCAAACATCCCTACACTTTCAGTCCAAACATCCCTACACTTTCAGTCCAAACATCCCTACACTTTCAGTCCAAACATCCCTACACTTTCAGTCCAAACATCCCGACACTTTCAGTCCAAACATCCCTACACTTTCAGTCCAAACATCCCTACACTTTCAGTCCAAACATCCCTACACTTTCAGTCCAAACATCCCTACACTTTCAGTCCAAACATCCCTACACTTTCAGTCCAAACATCCCTACACTTTCAGTCCAAACATCCCTACACTTTCAGTCCAAACACTCCACACTATAAAGAGCACACTACACACTATAAAGAGCACACTACACACTATAAAGAGCACACTACACACTATAAAGAGCACACTACACACTATAAAGAGCACACTACACACTATAAAGACCACACTATACACTACAAAGACCACACTACACACTATAAAGATCACACTCCACACTATAAAGACCACACTACACACTATAAAGACCACACTACACACTATATAGAGCACCACTCTACACACTATAAAGATCACCACACTACACACTATAAAGACCACACTACACACTATAAAGTCCACACTACACACTATAAAGAGCACACTACACACTATAAAGAGCACCACACTATAAAGAGCACACTACACACTATAAAGAGCACCGCACTATAAAGACCACACTACACACTATAAAGAGCACACTACACACTATAAAGAGCACCACACTATAAAGACCACACTACACACTATAAAGAGCACCACATTATAAAGACCACTCTACACACTATAAAGAGCACCACACTATAAAGATCACCACACTATAAAGAGCACCACACTATAAAGACCACACTACACACTATAAAGAGCACACTACACACTATAAAGAGCACTACACTACACACTATAAAGAGCACTACACTACACACTATAAAGAGCACCGCACTACACACTATAAAGAGCACCACACTATAAAGACCACCACACTACACACTATAAAGAGCACCACACTACACACTATAAAGAGCACCACACTACACACTATAAAGAGCACTACACTACACACTATAAAGAGCACCACACTACACACTATAAAGAGCACACTACACACTATAAAGAGCACCACACTACACACTATAAGGAGCACCACACTACACACTATGAAGAGCATCACACTACACACTATAAAGAGCATCACACTACACACTATAAAGAGCATCACACTATAGAGAGGGGGGGGACTCATACAGTGTTCTGTCCTGTCTCAGTCCAGTCTGATTCTGCTGTTGTCTACCACTGACTGTACAGCAGCTGAAATATATCCTTATGGATCCCACATCAAACTGGTGGTAAGGGCTCGTCTGGACACATGTCCCCTATCAGTTTCTCCTGTTCTGTCACACTGCATTTCAACAGGGACCATAGGGATTTAGGGATTTAGGGATTTAGGGAATAGGTCTCCTGGCTGCTTGTTTGCCTGTTAAGCTAAAGCCTAGACATTCGTTTGTGAAGCTAACAGAGGGCTTTAGCTCTTAGACAATGTCCTACTACTGGTGTTGTCTCTAATGTGGTGGGCTGCTACTGGTGTTGTCTCTAATGTGGTGGGCTGCTACTGGTGTTGTCTCTAATGTGGTGGCCTGCTACTGGTGTTGTCTCTAATGTGGTGGGCTGCTACTGGTGTTGTCTCTAATGTGGTGGCCTGCTACTGGTGTTGTCTCTAATGTGGTGGGCTGCTACTGGTGTTGTCTCTAATGTGGTGGCCTGCTACTGGTGTTGTCTCTAATGTGGTGGGCTGCTACTGGTCTCTAATGTGGTGGGCTGCTACTGGTGTTGTCTCTAATGTGGTGGGCTACTACTGGCCTCTAATGTGATGGGCTGCTACTGGTCTCTAATGTGATGGGCTGCTACTGGTCTCTAATGTGGTGGGCTGCTACTGGCCTCTAATGTGGTGGGCTGCTACTGGTCTCTAATGTGGTGGCCTGCTACTGGTCTCTAATGTGGTGGGCTGCTACTGGTCTCTAATGTGGTGGGCTGCTACTGGTCTCTAATGTGGTGGGCTGCTACTGGTCTCTAATGTGATGGGCTGCTACTGGTCTCTAATGTGGTGGGCTGCTACTGGCCTCTAATGTGGTGGGCTGCTACTGGACTGGTCTCTAATGTGGTGGGCTGCTACTGGCCTGGTCTCTAATGTGGTGGGCTGCTACTGGCCTGGTCTCTAATGTGATGGGCTGCTACTGGTCTCTAATGTGGTGGGCTGCTACTGGCCTGGTCTCTAATGTGGTGGGCTGCTACTGGCCTGGTATCTAATGTGGTGGGCTGCTACTGGCCTGGACTCTAATGTGGTGGGCTGCTACTGGCCTGGTCTCTAATGTGGTGGGCTGCTACTGGCCTGGTCTCTAATGTGGTGGGCTGCTACTGGTCTCTAATGTGGTGGGCTGCAACTGGCCTGGTCTCTAATGTGGTGGGCTGCTACTGGCCTGGTCTCTAATGTGGTGGGCCATTACTGGCCTCTAATATTGGGGGCTGCTTCTGGCCTCTATTGTTGTGGTCTACTACTGGTATCTAATGTGGTGGGCTGCTACTGGCCTCTAATGTGGTGGGCTGCTACTGGCCTCTAATGTGGTGGGCCTGCTACTGGTGTTGTCTCTAATGTGGTGGGCTGCTACTGGTGTTGTCTCTAATGTGGTGGCCTGCTACTGGTGTTGTCTCTAATGTGGTGGGCCTGCTACTGGTGTTGTCTCTAATGTGGTGGGCTGCTACTGGTGTTGTCTCTAATGTGGTGGGCTACTACTGGTGTTGTCTCTAATGTGGTGGGCTGCTACTGGTGTTGTCTCTAATGTGGTGGGCTGCTACTGGTGTTGTCTCTAATGTGGTGGGCCTGCTACTGGTGTTGTCTCTAATGTGGTGGGCCTGCTACTGGTGTTGTCTCTAATGTGGTGGGCTGCTACTGGTGTTGTCTCTAATGTGGTGGGCTGCTACTGGTGTTGTCTCTAATGTGGTGGCCTGCTACTGGTGTTGTCTCTAATGTGGTGGGCTGCTACTGGTGTTGTCTCTAATGTGGTGGGCTACTACTGGTGTTGTCTCTAATGTGGTGGCCTGCTACTGGTGTTGTCTCTAATGTGGTGGGCTGCTACTGGTGTTGTCTCTAATGTGGTGGCCTGCTACTGGTGTTGTCTCTAATGTGGTGGGCTACTACTGGTGTTGTCTCTAATGTGGTGGGCTACTACTGGTGTTGTCTCTAATGTGGTGGGCTGCTACTGGTGTTGTCTCTAATGTGGTGGGCTACTACTGGTGTTGTCTCTAATGTGGTGGGCTACTACTGGTGTTGTCTCTAATGTGGTGGGCTGCTACTGGTGTTGTCTCTAATGTGGTGGGCTACTACTGGTGTTGTCTCTAATGTGGTGGGCTGCTACTGGTGTTGTCTCTAATGTGGTGGGCTGCTACTGGTGTTGTCTCTAATGTGGTGGGCTGCTACTGGTGTTGTCTCTAATGTGGTGGGCTGCTACTGGTGTTGTCTATAATGTGGTGGGCTGCTACTGGTGTTGTCTCTAATGTGGTGGGCTGCTACTGGTGTTGTCTCTAATGTGGTGGGCTGCTACTGGTGTTGTCTCTAATGTGGTGGGCTGCTACTGGTGTTGTCTCTAATGTGGTGGGCTGCTACTGGTGTTGTCTCTAATGTGGTGGGCTGCTACTGGTGTTGTCTCTAATGTGGTAGGCTGCTACTGGTGTTGTCTCTAATGTGGTGGGCTACTACTTGTCTCTAATGTGGTGGCCTGCTACTGGTGTTGTCTCTAATGTGGTGGGCTGCTGGTGTTGTCTCTAATGTGGTGTTGTCTCTAATGTGGTGGCCTGCTACTGTGTTGTCTCTAATGTGGTGGGCTGCTACTGGTGTTGTCTCTAATGTGGTGGGCTGCTACTGGTTGTCTCTAATGTGGTGGGCTGCTACTGGTGTTGTCTCTAATGTGGTGGGCTGCTACTGGTGTTGTCTCTAATGTGGTGGGCTGCTACTGGTGTTGTCTCTAATGTGGTGGGCTGCTACTGGTGTTGTCTCTAATGTGGTGGGCTGCTACTGGTGTTGTCTCTAATGTGGTGGCCTGCTACTGGTGTTGTCTCTAATGTGGTGGGCTGCTACTGGTGTTGTCTCTAATGTGGTGGCTGCTACTGGTGTTGTCTCTAATGTGGTGGGCTGCTACTGGTCTCTAATGTGGTGGGCTGCTACTGGTGTTGTCTCTAATGTGGTGGGCTGCTACTGGTCTCTAATGTGTGGGCTGCTACTGGTCTCTAATGTGGTGGGCTGCTACTGGTGGTCTCTAATGTGGTGGGCTGCTACTGGTGTTGTCTCTAATGTGGTGGGCTGCTACTGGTGTCTCTAATGTGGTGGCTGCTACTGGTGGTCTCTAATGTGGTGGGCTGCTACTGGTCTCTAATGTGGTGGGCTGCTACTGGGTCTCTAATGTGGTGGGCTGCTACTGGTGGTCTCTAATGTGGTGGGCTGCTACTGGTCTCTAATGTGGTGGGCTGCTACTGGGTTGTCTCTAATGTGGTGGGCTGCTACTACTGGTCTCTAATGTGGTGGGCTGCTACTGGCCTGGTCTCTAATGTGGTGGGCTGCTAACTGCTGCTACTGGTCTCTAATGTGGTGGGCTGCTACTGGTGGTCTCTAATGTGGTGGGCTGCTACTGGTGTTGTCTCTAATGTGGTGGGCTGCTACTGGTGTTGTCTCTAATGTGGTGGGCTGCTACTGGTCTCTAATGTGGTGGGCTGCTACTGGTGTGGTCTCTAATGTGGTGGGCTGCTACTGGTGTTGTCTCTAATGTGGTGGGCTGCTACTGGTGGTCTCTAATGTGGTGGGCTGCTACTGGTGGTCTCTAATGTGGTGGGCTGCTACTGGTGTTGTCTCTAATGTGGTGGGCTGCTACTGGTGTTGTCTCTAATGTGGTGGGCTGCTACTGGTCTCTAATGTGGTGGGCTGCTAACTGGTCTCTAATGTGGTGGGCTGCTACTGGTGTTGTCTCTAATGTGGTGGGCTGCTACTGGTGGTCTCTAATGTGGTGGGCTGCTACTGGCCTCTAATGTGGTGGGCTGCTACTGGCCTCTAATGTGGTGGGCTGCTTCTGGCCTCTAATGTGGTGGGCCTGCTACTGGCGTTGTCTCTAATGTGGTGGGCTGCTACTGGTGTTGTCTCTAATGTGGTGGGCTGCTACTGGTGTTGTCTCTAATGTGGTGGGCTGCTACTGGTGTTGTCTCTAATGTGGTGGGCTGCTACTGGTGTTGTCTCTAATGTGGTGGGCTGCTACTGGTGTTGTCTCTAATGTGGTGGGCTGCTACTGGTGTTGTCTCTAATGTGGTGGGCTGCTACTGGTGTTGTCTCTAATGTGGTGGGCTGCTACTGGTGTTGTCTCTAATGTGGTGGGCTGCTACTGGTGTTGTCTCTAATGTGGTGGGCTGCTACTGGTGTTGTCTCTAATGTGGTGGGCTGCTACTGGTGTTGTCTCTAATGTGGTGGGCTGCTACTGGTGTTGTCTCTAATGTGGTGGGCTGCTACTGGTGTTGTCTCTAATGTGGTGGGCTGCTACTGGTGTTGTCTCTAATGTGGTGGGCTGCTACTGGTGTTGTCTCTAATGTGGTGGGCTGCTACTGGTGTTGTCTCTAATGTGGTGGGCTGCTACTGGTGTTGTCTCTAATGTGGTGGGCTGCTACTGGTGTTGTCTCTAATGTGGTGGGCTGCTACTGGTGTTGTCTCTAATGTGGTGGGCTGCTACTGGTGTTGTCTCTAATGTGGTGGGCTGCTACTGGTGTTGTCTCTAATGTGGTGGGCTGCTACTGGTGTTGTCTCTAATGTGGTGGGCTGCTACTGGTGTTGTCTCTAATGTGGTGGGCTGCTACTGGTGTTGTCTCTAATGTGGTGGCCTGCTACTGGTGTTGTCTCTAATGTGGTGGGCTGCTACTGGTGTTGTCTCTAATGTGGTGGGCTGCTACTGGTGTTGTCTCTAATGTGGTGGGCTGCTACTGGTGTTGTCTCTAATGTGGTGGGCTGCTACTGGTGTTGTCTCTAATGTGGTGGGCTGCTACTGGTGTTGTCTCTAATGTGGTGGGCTGCTACTGGTGTTGTCTCTAATGTGGTGGGCTGCTACTGGTGTTGTCTCTAATGTGGTGGGCTGCTACTGTGGGCTGCTACTGTCTCTAATGTGGTGGGCTGCTACTGGTGTTGTCTCTAATGTGGTGGGCTGCTACTGGTGTTGTCTCTAATGTGGTGGGCTGCTACTGGTGTTGTCTCTAATGTGGTGGGCTGCTACTGGTGTTGTCTCTAATGTGGTGGGCTGCTACTGGTGTTGTCTCTAATGTGGTGGGCTGCTACTGGTGTTGTCTCTAATGTGGTGGGCTGCTACTGGTGTTGTCTCTAATGTGGTGGGCTGCTACTGGTGTTGTCTCTAATGTGGTGGGCTGCTCTAACTGGTGCTTGTCTCTAATGTGGTGGGCTGCTACTGGTGTTGTCTCTAATGTGGTGGGCTGCTACTGGTGTTGTCTCTAATGTGGTGGGCTGCTACTGGTGTTGTCTCTAATGTGGTGGGCTGCTACTGGTGTTGTCTCTAATGTGGTGGGCTGCTACTGGTGTTGTCTCTAATGTGGTGGGCTGCTACTGGTGTTGTCTCTAATGTGGTGGGCTGCTACTGGTGTTGTCTCTAATGTGGTGGGCTGCTACTGGTGTTGTCTCTAATGTGGTGGGCTGCTACTGGTGTTGTCTCTAATGTGGTGGCTGCTACTGGTGTTGTCTCTAATGTGGTGGGCTGCTACTGGTGTTGTCTCTAATGTGGTGGGCTGCTACTGGTGTTGTCTCTAATGTGGTGGGCTGCTACTGGTGTTGTCTCTAATGTGGTGGGCTGCTACTGGTGTTGTCTCTAATGTGGTGGGCTGCTACTGGTGTTGTCTCTAATGTGGTGGGCTGCTACTGGTGTTGTCTCTAATGTGGTGGGCTGCTACTGGTGTTGTCTCTAATGTGGTGGGCTGCTACTGGTGTTGTCTCTAATGTGGTGGGCTGCTACTGGTGTTGTCTCTAATGTGGTGGGCTGCTACTGGTGTTGTCTCTAATGTGGTGGGCTGCTACTGGTGTTGTCTCTAATGTGGTGGGCTGCTACTGGTGTTGTCTCTAATGTGGTGGGCTGCTACTGGTGTTGTCTCTAATGTGGTGGGCTGCTACTGTTGTCTCTAATGTGGTGGGCTGCTACTGGTGTTGTCTCTAATGTGGTGGGCTGCTACTGGTGTTGTCTCTAATGTGGTGGGCTGCTACTGGTGTGTTGTCTCTAATGTGGTGGGCTGCTACTGGTGTTGTCTCTAATGTGGTGGGCTGCTACTGGTGTTGTCTCTAATGTGGTGGGCTGCTACTGGTGTTGTCTCTAATGTGGTGGGCTGCTACTGGTGTTGTCTCTAATGTGGTGGGCTGCTACTGGTGTTGTCTCTAATGTGGTGGGCTGCTACTGGTGTTGTCTCTAATGTGGTGGGCTGCTACTGGTGTTGTCTCTAATGTGGTGGGCTGCTACTGGTGTTGTCTCTAATGTGGTGGGCTGCTACTGGTGTTGTCTCTAATGTGGTGGGCTGCTACTGGTGTTGTCTCTAATGTGGTGGGCTGCTACTGGTGTTGTCTCTAATGTGGTGGGCTGCTACTGGTGTTGTCTCTAATGTGGTGGGCTGCTACTGGTGTTGTCTCTAATGTGGTGGCCTGTTACTGGTGTTGTCTCTAATGTGGTGGGCTGCTACTGGTGTTGTCTCTAATGTGGTGGGCTACTACTGGTGTTGTCTCTAATGTGGTGGGCTGCTACTGGTGTTGTCTCTAATGTGGTGGGCTGCTACTGGTGTTGTCTCTAATGTGGTGGGCTGCTACTGGTGTTGTCTCTAATGTGGTGGGCTACTACTTGTCTCTAATGTGGTGGGCTGCTACTGGTGTTGTCTCTAATGTGGTGGGCTGCTACTGGTGTTGTCTCTAATGTGGTGGCCTGCTACTGGTGTTGTCTCTAATGTGGTGGGCTGCTACTGGTGTTGTCTCTAATGTGGTGGGCTGCTACTGGTGTTGTCTCTAATGTGGTGGGCCTGCTACTGGTGTTGTCTCTAATGTGGTGGGCTGCTACTGGTGTTGTCTCTAATGTGGTGGGCTGCTACTGGTGTTGTCTCTAATGTGGTGAGCCTGCTACTGGTGTTGTCTCTAATGTGGTGGCCTGCTACTGGTGTTGTCTCTAATGTGGTGGGCTGCTACTGGTGTTGTCTCTAATGTGGTGGGCTGCTACTGGTGTTGTCTCTAATGTGGTGGGCTACTACTGGTGTTGTCTCTAATGTGGTGGGCTGCTACTGGTGTTGTCTCTAATGTGGTGGGCTGCTACTGGTGTTGTCTCTAATGTGGTGGCCTGCTACTGGTGTTGTCTCTAATGTGGTGGGCCTGCTACTGGTGTTGTCTCTAATGTGGTGGGCTGCTACTGGTGTTGTCTCTAATGTGGTGGGCTGCTACTGGTGTTGTCTCTAATGTGGTGGGCTGCTACTGGTGTTGTCTCTAATGTAGTGGGATACTACTGGCCTGGCCTCTAATGTGGTGGGCTGCTACTGACCTGGCCTCTAATGTGGTGGGCTGCTACGGGTCTTGTCTCTAATGTGGTGGGCTGCTACTGACTGGTGTTGTCTCTAATGTGGTGGGCCAATACTGGTGTTGTCTCTAATGTGGTGGGCTGCTACTGGTGTTGTCTCTAATGTGGTGGCCTGCTACTGGTGTTGTCTCTAATGTGGTGGGCTGCTACTGGTGTTGTCTCTAATGTGGTGGCCTGCTACTGGTGTTGTCTCTAATGTGGTGGCCTGCTACTGGTGTTGTCTCTAATGTGGTGGGCTGCTACTGGTGTTGTCTCTAATGTGGTGGCCTGCTACTGGTGTTGTCTCTAATGTGGTGGGCTGCTACTGGTGTTGTCTCTAATGTGGTGGGCTACTACTGGCCTCTAATGTGGTGGGCTGCTACTGGTCTCTAATGTGGTGGGCTGCTACTGGTCTCTAATGTGATGGGCTGCTACTGGTGTTGTCTCTAATGTGGTGGGCTGCTACTGGTGTTGTCTCTAATGTGGTGGGCTGCTACTGGTGTTGTCTCTAATGTGGTGGGCTACTACTGGTGTTGTCTCTAATGTGGTGGGCTGCTACTGGTGTTGTCTCTAATGTGATGGGCTGCTACTGGTGTTGTCTCTAATGTGGTGGGCTGCTACTGGTGTTGTCTCTAATGTGGTGGGCTGCTACTGGTGTTGTCTCTAATGTGGTGGGCTACTACTGGCCTCTAATGTGGTGGGCTGCTACTGGTCTCTAATGTGGTGGGCTGCTACTGGTCTCTAATGTGGTGGGCTGCTACTGGTGTTGTCTCTAATGTGGTGGGCTACTACTGGTCTCTAATGTGGTGGGCTGCTACTGGTCTCTAATGTGATGGGCTGCTACTGGTCTCTAATGTGGTGGGCTGCTACTGGTCTCTAATGTGGTGGGCTGCTACTGGTCTCTAATGTGGTGGGCTGCTACTGGTCTCTAATGTGGTGGGCTGCTACTGGTCTCTAATGTGGTGGGCTGCTACTGGTCTCTAATGTGGTGGGCTGCTACTGGTCTCTAATGTGGTGGGCTGCTACTGGTCTCTAATGTGGTGGGCTGCTACTGGCCTGGTCTCTAATGTGGTGGGCTGCTACTGGCCTGGTCTCTAATGTGGTGGGCTGCTACTGGCCTGGTCTCTAATGTGGTGGGCTGCTACTGGTCTCTAATGTGGTGGGCTGCTACTGGCCTGGTCTCTAATGTGGTGGGCTACTACTGGTGTTGTCTCTAATGTGGTGGGCTGCTACTGGTGTTGTCTCTAATGTGGTGGCCTGCTACTGGTGTTGTCTCTAATGTGGTGGGCCTGCTACTGGTGTTGTCTCTAATGTGGTGGGCTGCTACTGGTGTTGTCTCTAATGTGGTGGGCTGCTACTGGTGTTGTCTCTAATGTGGTGGGCTGCTACTGGTGTTGTCTCTAATGTGGTGGGCTACTACTGGCCTGGCCTCTAATGTGGTGGGCTGCTACTGGCCTGGCCTCTAATGTGGTGGGCTGCTACGGGTCTTGTCTCTAATGTGGTGGGCTGCTACTGGTGTTGTCTCTAATGTGGTGGGCCACTACTGGTGTTGTCTCTAATGTGGTGGGCTGCTACTGGTGTTGTCTCTAATGTGGTGGGCTGCTACTGGTGTTGTCTCTAATGTGGTGGGCTGCTACTGGTGTTGTCTCTAATGTGGTGGGTCTGCTACTGGTGTCTCTAATGTGGTGGGCTGCTACTGGTATTGTCTCTAATGTGGTGGCCTGCTACTGGTGTTGTCTCTAATGTGGTGGGCTGCTACTGGTCTCTAATGTGGTGGGCTGCTACTGGTGTTGTCTCTAATGTGGTGGGCTACTACTGGTCTCTAATGTGGTGGGCTGCTACTGGTCTCTAATGTGATGGGCTGCTACTGGTCTCTAATGTGGTGGGCTGCTACTGGTCTCTAATGTGGTGGGCTGCTACTGGTCTCTAATGTGGTGGGCTGCTACTGGTCTCTAATGTGGTGGGCTGCTACTGGTCTCTAATGTGGTGGGCTGCTACTGGCTCTAATGTGGTGGGCTGCTACTGGCCTGGTCTCTAATGTGGTGGGCTGCTACTGGTCTCTAATGTGGTGGGCTGCTACTGGTCTCTAATGTGGTGGGCTGCTACTGGTCTCTAATGTGGTGGGCTGCTACTGGTATTGTCTCTAATGTGGTGGGCCTGCTACTGGTATTGTCTCTAAAGTGGTGGGCTGCTACTGGCCTCTGGGCTGCTACTGGTCTCTAATGTGGTGGGCTGCTACTGGTCTCTAATGTGGTGGGCTGCTACTGGTCTCTAATGTGGTGGGCTGCTACTGGTCTCTAATGTGGTGGGCTGCTACTGGCCTCTAATGTGGTGGGCTGCTACTGGTCTCTAATGTGGTGGGCTGCTACTGGTCTCTAATGTGGTGGGCTGCTACTGGTCTCTAATGTGGTGGGCTGCTACTGGTCTCTAATGTGGTGGGCTGCTACTGGTCTCTAATGTGGTGGGCTGCTACTGGTCTCTAATGTGGTGGGCTGCTACTGGTATGGTCTCTAATGTGGTGGGCTGCTACTGGTGGTCTCTAATGTGGTGGGCTGCTACTGGTCTCTAATGTGGTGGGCTGCTACTGGTCTCTAATGTGGTGGGCTGCTACTGGTATTGTCTCTAATGTGGTGGGCCTGCTACTGGTATTGTCTCTAAAGTGGTGGGCTGCTACTGGTCTCTAATGTGATGGGCTGCTACTGGTCTCTAATGTGGTGGGCTGCTACTGGTCTCTAATGTGGTGGGCTGCTACTGGTCTCTAATGTGGTGGGCTGCTACTGGCCTCTAATGTGGTGGGCTGCTACTGGCATCTAATGTGGTGGGCTGCTACTGGGTCTCTAATGTGGTGGGCTGCTACTGGTCTCTAATGTGGTGGGCTGCTACTGGTCTCTAATGTGGTGGGCTGCTACTGGTATTGTCTCTAATGTGGTGGGCCTGCTACTGGTATTGTCTCTAATGTGGTGGGCTGCTACTGGCCTCTAATGTGATGGGCTGCTACTGGTCTCTAATGTGGTGGGCTGCTACTGGTCTCTAATGTGGTGGGCTGCTACTGGTCTCTAATGTGGTGGGCTGCTACTGGCCTGGTCTCTAATGTGGTGGGCTGCTACTGGCATCTAATGTGGTGGGCTGCTACTGGCCTGGTCTCTAATGTGGTGGGCTGCTACTGGCCTGGTCTCTAATGTGGTGGGCTGCTACTGGCCTGGTCTCTAATGTGGTGGGCTGCTACTGGTCTCTAATGTGGTGGGCTGCTACTGGCCTGGTCTCTAATGTGGTGGGCTGCTACTGGTCTCTAATGTGGTGGGCTGCTACTGGTCTCTAATGTGGTGGGCTGCTACTGGTCTCTAATGTGGTGGGCTGCTACTGGTCTCTAATGTGGTGGGCTGCTGGTCTCTAATGTGGTGGGCTGCTACTGGTCTCTAATGTGGTGGGTGGGCTACTGGTCTCTAATGTGGTGGGCTGCTACTGGTCTCTAATGTGGTGGGCTGCTACTGGTCTCTAATGTGGTGGGCTGCTACTGGTCTCTAATGTGGTGGGCTGCTACTGGTCTCTAATGTGGTGGGCTGCTACTGGTCTCTAATGTGGTGGGCTGCTACTGGTCTCTAATGTGGTGGGCTGCTACTGGTCTCTAATGTGGTGGGCTGCTACTGGCCTCTAATGTGGTGGGCTGCTACTGGTCTCTAATGTGGTGGGCTGCTACTGGCCTCTAATGTGGTGGGCTACTACTGGCCTGGTCTCTAATGTGGTGGGCTGCTACTGGTCTCTAATGTGGTGGGCTGCTACTGGCCTGGTCTCTAATGTGGTGGGCTGCTACTGGCCTCTAATGTGGTGGGCTGCTACTGGTCTCTAATGTGGTGGGCTGCTACTGGTCTCTAATGTGGTGGGCTCTAACTACTGGCTACTGGTCTCTAATGTGGTGGGCTGCTACTGGTCTCTAATGTGGTGGGCTACTGGTCTCTAATGTGGTGGGCTACTACTACTGGTCTCTAATGTGGTGGGCTGCTACTGGTCTCTAATGTGGTGGGCTACTACTGGCCTGGTCTCTAATGTGGTGGGCTGCTACTGGTCTCTAATGTGGTGGGCTGCTACTGGTCTCTAATGTGGTGGGCTGCTACTGGCCTGGTCTCTAATGTGGTGGGCTGCTACTGGCCTGGTCTCTAATGTGGTGGGCTGCTACTGGTCTCTAATGTGGTGGGCTGCTACTGGTCTCTAATGTGGTGGGCTGCTACTGGTCTCTAATGTGGTGGGCTGCTACTGGTCTCTAATGTGGTGGGCTGCTACTGGCTACTGGTCTCTAATGTGGTGGGCTGCTACTGGTCTCTAATGTGGTGGGCTGCTACTGGCCTGGTCTCTAATGTGGTGGGCTACTACTGGTCTCTAATGTGGTGGGCTGCTACTGGTCTCTAATGTGGTGGGCTGCTACTGGTCTCTAATGTGGTGGGCTGCTACTGGTCTCTAATGTGGTGGGCTGCTACTGGCCTGGTCTCTAATGTGGTGGGCTGCTACTGGTCTCTAATGTGGTGGGCTGCTACTGGCCTGGTCTCTAATGTGGTGGGCTACTACTGGCCTGGTCTCTAATGTGGTGGGCTGCTACTGGCTCTAATGTGGTGGGCTCTAATGTGGTGGGCTACTACTGGCCTGGTCTCTAATGTGGTGGGCTGCTACTGGTCTCTAATGTGGTGGGCTGCTACTGGTCTCTAATGTGGTGGGCTGCTACTGGTCTCTAATGTGGTGGGCTGCTACTGGTCTCTAATGTGGTGGGCTGCTACTGGTCTCTAATGTGGTGGGCTGCTACTGGTCTCTAATGTGGTGGGCTGCTACTGGTCTCTAATGTGGTGGGCTGCTACTGGCCTGGTCTCTAATGTGGTGGGCTGCTACTGGCCTCTAATGTGGTGGGCTGCTACTGGCCTCTAATGTGGTGGGCTGCTACTGGCCTGGTCTCTAATGTGGTGGGCTGCTACTGGTCTCTAATGTGGTGGGCTGCTACTGGTCTCTGGCCTGGTCTCTAATGTGGTGGGCTGCTACTGGTATTGTCTCTAATGTGGTGGGCTGCTACTGGTCTCTAATGTGGTGGGCTGCTACTGGTCTCTAATGTGGTGGGCTGCTACTGGTCTCTAATGTGGTGGGCTGCTACTGGTCTCTAATGTGGTGGGCTGCTACTGGCCTGGTCTCTAATGTGGTGGGCTGCTACTGGCATCTAATGTGGTGGGCTGCTACTGGCCTGGTCTCTAATGTGGTGGGCTGCTACTGGTCTCTAATGTGGTGGGCTGCTACTGGCCTGGTCTCTAATGTGGTGGGCTGCTACTGGCCTGGTCTCTAATGTGGTGGGCTGCTACTGGCCTCTAATGTGGTGGGCTGCTACTGGCCTGGTCTCTAATGTGGTGGGCTGCTACTGGCCTGGTCTCTAATGTGGTGGGCTGCTACTGGCCTCTAATGTGGTGGGCTGCTACTGGCCTGGTCTCTAATGTGGTGGGCTGCTACTGGCTGGTCTCTAATGTGGTGGGCTGCTACTGGTCTCTAATGTGGTGGGCTGCTACTGGTCTCTAATGTGGTGGGCTGCTACTGGTCTCTAATGTGGTGGGCTGCTACTGGCCTGGTCTCTAATGTGGTGGGCTGCTACTGGCCTGGTCTCTAATGTGGTGGGCTGCTACTGGTCTCTAATGTGGTGGGCTGCTACTGGCCTGGTCTCTAATGTGGTGGGCTGCTACTGGCTCTAATGTGGTGGGCTGCTACTGGCCTGGTCTCTAATGGCCTCTAATGTGGTGGGCTGCTACTGGCCTGGTCTCTAATGTGGTGGGCTGCTACTGGCCTGGTCTCTAATGTGGTGGGCTGCTACTGGTCTCTAATGTGGTGGGCTGCTACTGGCCTGGTCTCTAATGTGGTGGGCTGCTACTGGTCTCTAATGTGGTGGGCTGCTACTGGTCTCTAATGTGGTGGGCTGCTACTGGTCTCTAATGTGGTGGGCTGCTACTGGTCTCTAATGTGGTGGGCTGCTACTGGTCTCTAATGTGGTGGGCTGCTACTGGTCTCTAATGTCTCTAATGTGGTGGGCTGCTACTGGCCTGGTCTCTAATGTGGTGGGCTGCTACTGGTCTCTAATGTGGTGGGCTGCTACTGGCCTCTAATGTGGTGGGCTGCTACTGGCCTGGTCTCTAATGTGGTGGGCTGCTACTGGCCTGGTCTTAATGTGGTGGGCTGCTACTGGTCTCTAATGTGGTGGGCTGCTACTGGTCTCTAATGGTCTCTAATGTGGTGGGCTGCTACTGGTGTCTCTAATGTGGTGGCTGCTACTGGCCTCTAATGTGGTGGGCTGCTACTGGTCTCTAATGTGGTGGGCTGCTACTGGTCTCTAATGTGGTGGGCTGCTACTGGTCTCTAATGTGGTGGGCTGCTACTGGCCTGGTCTCTAATGTGGTGGGCTGCTACTGGCCTCTAATGTGGTGGGCTGCTACTGGCCTGGTCTCTAATGTGGTGGGCTGCTACTGGCCTGGTCTCTAATGTGGTGGGGGCCTGGTCTCTAACTGGACTGGTCTCTAATGTGGTGGGCTACTCCTGGTCTCTAATGTGGTGGGCTGCTACTGGCCTCTAATGTGATGGGCTGCTACTGGTCTCTAATGTGGTGGGCTGCTACTGGCCTGGTCTCTAATGTGGTGGGCTACTACTGGTCTCTAATGTGATGGGCTGCTACTGGTCTCTAATGTGATGGGCTGCTACTGGTCTCTAATGTGGTGGGCTGCTACTGGTCTCTAATGTGGTGGGCTGCTACTGGTCTCTAATGTGGTGGGCTGCTACTGGCCTCTAATGTGGTGGGCTGCTACTGGTCTCTAATGTGGTGGGCTGCTACTGGTCTCTAATGTGGTGGGCTGCTACTGGTCTCTAATGTGGTGGGCTGCTACTGGTCTCTAATGTGGTGGGCTGCTACTGGTCTAATGTGGTGGGCTGCTACTGGGCTGCTACTGGTCTCTAATGTGGTGGGCTGCTACTGGTCTCTAATGTGGTGGGCTGCTACTGGTCTCTAATGTGGTGGGCTGCTACTGGCCTCTAATGTGGTGGGCTGCTACTGGTCTCTAATGTGGTGGGCTGCTACTGGTCTCTAATGTGGTGGGCTGCTACTGGCCTGGTCTCTAATGTGGTGGGCTGCTACTGGCCTCTAATGTGGTGGGCTACTACTGGCCTGGTCTCTAATGTGGTGGGCTGCTACTGGCCTCTAATGTGGTGGGCTGCTACTGGTCTCTAATGTGGTGGGCTGCTACTGGCCTCTAATGTGGTGGGCTGCTACTGGTCTCTAATGTGGTGGGCTGCTACTGGTCTCTAATGTGGTGGGCTGCTACTGGCCTGGTCTCTAATGTGGTGGGCTGCTACTGGCCTGGTCTCTAATGTGGTGGGCTGCTACTGGCCTCTCTAATGTGGTGGGCTGCTACTGGCCTGGTCTCTAATGTGGTGGGCTGCTACTGGCCTGGTCTCTAATGTGGTGGGCTACTACTGGCCTGGTCTCTAATGTGGTGGGCTGCTACTGGCCTCTAATGTGGTGGGCTACTACTGGCCTGGTCTCTAATGTGGTGGGCTGCTACTGGCCTCTAATGTGGTGGGCTGCTACTGGTCTCTAATGTGGTGGGCTGCTACTGGTCTCTAATGTGGTGGGCTGCTACTGGTCTCTAATGTGGTGGGCTGCTACTGGCCTGGTCTCTAATGTGGTGGGCTACTACTGGCCTGGTCTCTAATGTGGTGGGCTGCTACTGGCCTCTAATGTGGTGGGCTACTACTGGCCTGGCCTCTAATGTGGTGGGCTGCTACTGGCTCTAATGTGGTGGGCTGCTACTGGCCTGGTCTCTAATGTGGTGGGCTGCTACTGGCCTCTAATGTGGTGGGCTACTGGCCTGGTCTCTAATGTGGTGGGCTGCTACTGGCCTGGTCTCTAATGTGGTGGGCTGCTACTGGCCTCTAATGTGGTGGGCTACTACTGGCCTGGTCTCTAATGTGGTGGGCTGCTACTGGCCTCTAATGTGGTGGGCTGCTACTGGTCTCTAATGTGGTGGGCTGCTACTGGTCTCTAATGTGGTGGGCTGCTACTGGTCTCTAATGTGGTGGGCTGCTACTGGCCTCTAATGTGGTGGGCTGCTACTGGCCTGGTCTCTAATGTGGTGGGGCTACTGGCCTGGTCTCTAATGTGGTGGGCTGCTACTGGCCTCTCTAATGTGGTGGGCTGCTATGGCCTGGCTCTCTAATGTGGTGGGCTGCTACTGGCTGGTCTCTAATGTGGTGGCTGCTACTGGCCTGGTCTCTAATGTGGTGGGCTGCTACTGGCCTGGTCTCTAATGTGGTGGGCTGCTACTGGTCTGGTGGGCTGCTACTGGTCTCTAATGTGGTGGGCTGCTACTGGTCTCTAATGTGGTGGGCTGCTACTGGTCTCTAATGTGGTGGGCTGCTACTGGTCTCTAATGTGGTGGGCTGCTACTGGTCTCTAATGTGGTGGGCTGCTACTGGTCTCTAATGTGGTGGGCTGCTACTGGCCTGGTCTCTAATGTGGTGGGCTGCTACTGGTCTCTAATGTGGTGGGCTGCTACTGGCCTGGTCTCTAATGTGGTGGGCTGCTACTGGTCTCTAATGTGGTGGGCTGCTACTGGTCTCTAATGTGGTGGGCTGCTACTGGCCTCTAATGTGGTGGGCTGCTACTGGTCTCTAATGTTGGGCTGCTACTGGCCTGGTCTCTAATGTGGTGGGCTGCTACTGGCCTGGTCTCTAATGTGGTGGGCTGCTACTGGTCTCTAATGTGGTGGGCTGCTACTGGTCTCTAATGTGGTGGGCTGCTACTGGCTGGTCTCTAATGTGGTGGGCTGCTACTGGTCTCTAATGTGGTGGGCTGCTACTGGTCTCTAATGTGGTGGGCTGCTACTGGTCTCTGGTGGGCTCTACTGGTCTGTGGTGGGCTGCTACTGGTCTCTAATGTGGTGGGCTGCTACTGGCCTGGTCTCTAATGTGGTGGGCTGCTACTGGTCTCTAATGTGGTGGGGCTACTGGTCTCTAATGTGGTGGGCTGCTACTGGTCTCTAATGTGGTGGGCTGCTACTGGGTCTCTAATGTGGTGGGCTGCTACTGGCTAATGTGGTGGGCTGCTGCCTGGTCTCTAATGTGGTGGGCTGCTACTGGCCTGTCTCTAATGTGGTGGGCTGCTACTGGCCTGGTCTCTAATGTGGTGGGCTGCTACTGGCCTGGTCTCTAATGTGGTGGGCTGCTACTGGCCTCTAATGTGGTGGGCTGCTACTGGTCTCTAATGTGGTGGGCTGCTACTGGCCTGGTCTCTAATGTGGTGGGCTGCTACTGGTCTCTAATGTGGTGGGCTGCTACTGGTCTCTAATGTGGTGGGCTGCTACTGGTCTCTAATGTGGTGGGCTGCTACTGGTCTCTAATGTGGTGGGCTGCTACTGGTCTCTAATGTGGTGGGCTGCTACTGGTCTCTAATGTGGTGGGCTGCTACTGGTCTCTAATGTGGTGGGCTGCTACTGGTCTCTAATGTGGTGGGCTGCTACTGGTCTCTAATGTGGTGGGCTGCTACTGGTCTCTAATGTGGTGGGCTGCTACTGGTCTCTAATGTGGTGGGCTGCTACTGGTCTCTAATGTGGTGGGCTGCTACTGGTCTCTAATGTGGCTGCTACTGGTCTCTAATGTGGTGGGCTGCTACTGGCCTCTAATGTGGTGGGCTACTACTGGCCTGGTCTCTAATGTGGTGGGCTGCTACTGGTCTCTAATGTGGTGGGCTGCTACTGGTCTCTAATGTGGTGGGCTGCTACTGGTCTCTAATGTGGTGGGCTGCTACTGGTCTCTAATGTGGTGGGCTGCTACTGGCCTGGTCTCTAATGTGGTGGGCTGCTACTGGCCTCTAATGTGGTGGGCTGCTACTGGCCTGGTCTCTAATGTGGTGGGCTGCTACTGGTCTCTAATGTGGTGGGCTGCTACTGGCCTGGTCTCTAATGTGGTGGGCTGCTACTGGCCTGGTCTCTAATGTGGTGGGCTGCTACTGGTCTCTAATGTGGTGGGCTGCTACTGGCCTGGTCTCTAATGTGGTGGGCTGCTACTGGCCTGGTCTCTAATGTGGTGGGCTGCTACTGGTCTCTAATGTGGTGGGCTGCTACTGGCCTCTAATGTGATGGGCTGCTACTGGTCTCTAATGTGGTGGGCTGCTACTGGTCTCTAATGTGGTGGGCTGCTACTGGCCTCTAATGTGGTGGGCTACTACTGGCCTGGTCTCTAATGTGGTGGGCTACTACTGGCCTGGTCTCTAATGTGGTGGGCTGCTACTGGCCTCTAATGTGGTGGGCTGCTACTGGTCTCTAATGTGGTGGGCTGCTACTGGTCTCTAATGTGGTGGGCTGCTACTGGTCTCTAATGTGGTGGGCTGCTACTGGTCTCTAATGTGGTGGGCTGCTACTGGTCTCTAATGTGGTGGGCTGCTACTGGTCTCTAATGTGGTGGGCTGCTACTGGTCTCTAATGTGGTGGGCTGCTACTGGTCTCTAATGTGGTGGGCTGCTACTGGTCTCTAATGTGGTGGGCTGCTACTGGTCTCTAATGTGGTGGGCTGCTACTGGTCTCTAATGTGGTGGGCTGCTACTGGCCTCTAATGTGGTGGGCTGCTACTGGCCTGGTCTCTAATGTGGTGGGCTGCTACTGGTCTCTAATGTGGTGGGCTGCTACTGGCCTGGTCTCTAATGTGGTGGGCTGCTACTGGTCTCTAATGTGGTGGGCTGCTGGCCTGGTCTCTAATGTGGTGGGCTGCTACTGGTCTCTAATGTGGTGGGCTGCTACTGGTCTCTAATGTGGTGGGCTGCTACTGGTCTCTAATGTGGTGGGCTGCTACTGGTCTCTAATGTGGTGGGCTGCTACTGGCCTGGTCTCTAATGTGGTGGGCTGCTACTGGCCTGGTCTCTAATGTGGTGGGCTGCTACTGGTCTCTAATGTGGTGGGCTGCTACTGGCCTGGTCTCTAATGTGGTGGGCTGCTACTGGTCTCTAATGTGGTGGGCTGCTACTGGCCTGGTCTCTAATGTGGTGGGCTGCTACTGGTCTCTAATGTGGTGGGCTGCTACTGGCCTGGTCTCTAATGTGGTGGGCTACTACTGGCCTGGTCTCTAATGTGGTGGGCTGCTACTGGCCTCTAATGTGGTGGGCTGCTACTGGCCTGGTCTCTAATGTGGTGGGCTGCTACTGGTCTCTGGTGGGCTGCTACTGGTCTCTAATGTGGTGGGCTGCTACTGGTCTCTAATGTGGTGGGCTGCTACTGGTCTCTAATGTGGTGGGCTGCTACTGGCATCTAATGTGGTGGGCTGCTACTGGCTGGTCTCTAATGTGGTGGGCTGCTACTGGCCTGGTCTCTAATGTGGTGGGCTGCTACTGGCCTGGTCTCTAATGTGGTGGGCTGCTACTGGCCTGGTCTCTAATGTGGTGGGCTGCTACTGGCCTCTAATGTGGTGGGCTGCTACTGGTCTCTAATGTGGTGGGCTGCTACTGGCCTGGTCTCTAATGTGGTGGGCTGCTACTGGTCTCTAATGTGGTGGGCTGCTACTGGTCTCTAATGTGGTGGGCTGCTACTGGTCTCTAATGTGGTGGGCTGCTACTGGTCTCTAATGTGGTGGGGCTCTCTAATGTGGTGGCTCTAATGTGGTGGGCTGCTACTGGTCTCTAATGTGGTGGGCTGCTACTGGTCTCTAATGTGGTGGGCTGCTACTGGTCTCTAATGTGGTGGGCTGCTACTGGTCTCTAATGTGGTGGGCTGCTACTGGTCTCTAATGTGGTGGGCTGCTACTGGCCTCTAATGTGGTGGGCTGCTACTGGTCTCTAATGTGGTGGGCTGCTACTGGTCTCTAATGTGGTGGGCTGCTACTGGTCTCTAATGTGGTGGGCTGCTACTGGCCTGGTCTCTAATGTGGTGGGCTGCTACTGGTCTCTAATGTGGTGGGCTGGCCTGGTCTCTAATGTGGTGGGCTGCTACTGGTCTCTAATGTGGTGGGCTGCTACTGGTCTCTAATGTGGTGGGCTGCTACTGGTCTCTAATGTGGTGGGCTGCTACTGGCCTGGTCTCTAATGTGGTGGGCTGCTACTGGTCTCTAATGTGGTGGGCTACTACTGGCCTGGTCTCTAATGTGGTGGGCTGCTACTGGTCTCTAATGTGGTGGGCTGCTACTACTGGACTCTAATGTGGTGGGCTGCTACTGGCCTGGTCTCTAATGTGGTGGGCTGCTACTGGTCTCTAATGTGGTGGGCTGCTACTGGTCTCTAATGTGGTGGGCTGCTACTGGCCTGGTCTCTAATGTGGTGGGCTGCTACTGGTCTCTAATGTGGTGGGCTGCTACTGGCCTGGTCTCTAATGTGGTGGGCTGCTACTGGCCTCTCTAATGTGGTGGGCTGCTACTGGTCTCTAATGTGGTGGGCTGCTACTGGTCTCTAATGTGGTGGGCTGCTACTGGCCTGGTCTCTAATGTGGTGGGCTGCTACTGGCCTGGTCTCTAATGTGGTGGGCTGCTACTGGTCTCTAATGTGGTGGGCTGCTACTGGTCTCTAATGTGGTGGGCTGCTACTGGTCTCTAATGTGGTGGGCTGCTACTGTCTCTAATGTGGTGGGCTGCTACTGGTCTCTAATGTGGTGGGCTGCTACTGGTCTCTAATGTGGTGGGCTGCTACTGGTCTCTAATGTGGTGGGCTGCTACTGGTCTCTAATGTGGTGGGCTGCTACTGGTCTCTAATGTGGTGGGCTGCTACTGGTCTCTAATGTGGTGGGCTGCTACTGGTCTCTAATGTGGTGGGCTGCTACTGGTCTCTAATGTGGTGGGCTGCTACTGGTCTCTAATGTGGTGGGCTGCTACTGGTCTCTAATGTGGTGGGCTGCTACTGGCCTGGTCTCTAATGTGGTGGGCTGCTACTGGTCTCTAATGTGGTGGGCTGCTACTACTGGTCTCTAATGTGGTGGGCTGCTACTGGTCTCTAATGTGGTGGGCTGCTACTGGTCTCTGGGCTGCTACTGGTCTCTAATGTGGTGGGCTGCTACTGGTCTCTAATGTGGTGGGCTGCTACTGGTCTCTAATGTGGTGGGCTGCTACTGGTCTCTAATGTGGTGGGCTGCTACTGGTCTCTAATGTGGTGGGCTGCTACTGGTCTCTAATGTGGTGGGCTGCTACTGGTCTCTAATGTGGTGGGCTGCTACTGGTCTCTAATGTGGTGGGCTGCTACTGGTCTCTAATGTGGTGGGCTGCTACTGGTCTCTAATGTGGTGGGCTGCTACTGGCATCTAATGTGGTGGGCTGCTACTGGCCTGGTCTCTAATGTGGTGGGCTGCTACTGGTCTCTAATGTGGTGGGCTGCTACTGGTCTCTAATGTGGTGGGCTGCTACTGGCCTGGTCTCTAATGTGGTGGGCTGCTACTGGCCTGGTCTCTAATGTGGTGGGCTGCTACTGGTCTCTAATGTGGTGGGCTGCTACTGGTCTCTAATGTGGTGGGCTGCTACTGGCTCTAATGTGGTGGCTGCTACTGGCTACTGGTCTCTAATGTGGTGGGCTGCTAATGTGGTGGGCTGCTATTGGTCTCTAATGTGGTGGGCTGCTACTGGCATCTAATGTGGTGGGCTGCTACTGGCCTCTAATGTGGTGGGCTGCTACTGGTCTCTAATGTGGTGGGCTGCTACTGGTCTCTAATGTGGTGGGCTGCTACTGGTCTCTAATGTGGTGGGCTGCTACTGGTCTCTAATGTGGTGGGCTGCTACTGGTCTCTAATGTGGTGGGCTGCTACTGGTCTCTAATGTGGTGGGCTGCTACTGGTCTCTAATGTGGTGGGCTGCTACTGGTCTCTAATGTGGTGGGCTGCTACTGGTCTCTAATGTGGTGGGCTGCTACTGGTCTCTAATGTGGTGGGCTGCTACTGGTCTCTAATGTGGTGGGCTGCTACTGGTCTCTAATGTGGTGGGCTGCTACTGGCCTGGTCTCTAATGTGGTGGGCTGCTACTGGCCTCTAATGTGGTGGGCTACTACTGGCCTGGTCTCTAATGTGGTGGGCTGCTACTGGCCTCTAATGTTGTGGGCTGCTACTGGTCTCTAATGTGGTGGGCTACTACTGGCCTGGTCTCTAATGTGGTGGGCTACTACTGGCCTGGTCTCTAATGTGGTGGGCTGCTACTGGCCTCTAATGTGGTGGGCTACTACTGGCCTGGTCTCTAATGTGGTGGGCTGCTACTGGTCTCTAATGTGGTGGGCTGCTACTGGTCTCTCTGGGCTACTATGGCCTGGGTGGGGCTGCTACTGGTCTCTAATGTGGTGGGCTGCTACTGGCCTGGTCTCTAATGTGGTGGGCTACTACTACTGGCTCTAATGTGGTGGGCTGCTACTGGTCTCTAATGTGGTGGGCTACTACTGGTCTCTAATGTGGTGGGCTGCTACTGGTCTCTAATGTGGTGGGCTGCTACTGGCCTGGTCTCTAATGTGGTGGGCTGCTACTGGTCTCTAATGTGGTGGGCTGCTACTGGTCTCTAATGTGGTGGGCTGCTACTGGTCTCTAATGTGGTGGGCTGCTACTGGCCTCTAATGTGGTGGGCTGCTACTGGCCTGGTCTCTAATGTGGTGGGCTGCTACTGGTCTCTGGCTACTCTCTAATGTGGTGGGCTGCTACTGGCCTGGTCTCTAATGTGGTGGGCTGCTACTGGTCTCTAATGTGGTGGGCTGCTACTGGTCTCTAATGTGGTGGGCTGCTACTGGTCTCTAATGTGGTGGGCTACTGTCTACTGGTCTCTAATGTGGTGGGCTGCTACTGGCCTCTAATGTGGTGGGCTGCTACTGGTCTCTAATGTGGTGGGCTGCTACTGGCCTGGTCTCTAATGTGGTGGGCTGCTACTGGCCTGGCCTCTAATGTGGTGGGCTGCTACTGGTCTCTAATGTGGTGGGCTGCTACTGGCCTGGTCTCTAATGTGGTGGGCTGCTACTGGTCTCTAATGTGGTGGGCTGCTACTGGCCTGGTCTCTAATGTGGTGGGCTGCTACTGGCCTGGTCTCTAATGTGGTGGGCTGCTACTGGTCTCTAATGTGGTGGGCTGCTACTGGCCTGGTCTCTAATGTGGTGGGCTGCTACTGGCCTCTAATGTGGTGGGCTGCTACTGGCCTGGTCTCTAATGTGGTGGGCTGCTACTGGTCTCTAATGTGGTGGGCTGCTACTGGCCTGGTCTCTAATGTGGTGGGCTGCTACTGGCCTGGCATCTAATGTGGTGGGCTGCTACTGGCCTCTAATGTGGTGGGCTGCTACTGGTCTCTAATGTGGTGGGCTGCTACTGGCCTGGTCTCTAATGTGGTGGGCTGCTACTGGCCTGGTCTCTAATGTGGTGGGCTGCTACTGGTCTCTAATGTGGTGGGCTGCTACTGGTCTCTAATGTGGTGGGCTGCTACTGGTCTCTAATGTGGTGGGCTGCTACTGGTCTCTAATGTGGTGGGCTGCTACTGGTCTCTAATGTGGTGGGCTGCTACTGGTCTCTAATGTGGTGGGCTGCTACTGGCCTGGTCTCTAATGTGGTGGGCTGCTACTGGGCTGCTGGTCTCTAATGTGGTGGGCTGCTACTGGTCTCTAATGTGGTGGGCTGCTACTGGTCTCTAATGTGGTGGGCTGCTACTGGTCTCTAATGTGGTGGGCTGCTACTGGTCTCTAATGTGGTGGGCTGCTACTGGTCTCTAATGTGGTGGGCTGCTACTGGTCTCTGGCTACTGGTCTCTAATGTGGTGGGCTGCTACTGGTCTCTAATGTGGTGGGCTCTACTGGTCTCTAATGTGGTGGGCTGCTACTGGTCTCTAATGTGGTGGGCTGCTACTGGTCTCTAATGTGGTGGGCTGCTACTGGTCTCTAATGTGGTGGGCTGCTACTGGCCTCTAATGTGGTGGGCTGCTACTGGTCTCTAATGTGGTGGGCTGCTACTGGCCTGGTCTCTAATGTGGTGGGCTGCTACTGGCCTGGTCTCTAATGTGGTGGGCTGCTACTGGTCTCTAATGTGGTGGGCTGCTACTGGTCTCTAATGTGGTGGGCTGCTACTGGTCTCT
This sequence comes from Oncorhynchus keta, assembly GCF_023373465.1. Classification (NCBI taxonomy): domain Eukaryota; kingdom Metazoa; phylum Chordata; class Actinopteri; order Salmoniformes; family Salmonidae; genus Oncorhynchus; species Oncorhynchus keta. Next base: position 142,206 of record NW_026280605.1, read on the forward strand.
AATGTGGTGGGCTGCTACTGGTCTCTAATGTGGTGGGCTGCTACTGGTCTCTAATGTGGTGGGCTGCTACTGGCCTGGTCTCTAATGTGGTGGGCTGCTACTGGTCTCTAATGTGGTGGGCTACTACTGGCCTGGTCTCTAATGTGGTGGGCTACTACTGGCCTGGCATCTAATGTGGTGGGCTGCTACTGGCATCTAATGTGGTGGGCTGCTACTGGCCTCTAATGTGGTGGGCTGCTACTGGCCTCTCTAATGTGGTGGGCTGCTACTGGTCTCTAATGTGGTGGGCTGCTACTGGCCTCTAATGTGGTCTCTACTGCCTGGTCTCTAATGTGGTGGGCTGCTACTGGTCTCTAATGTGGTGGGCTGCTACTGGCCTGGTCTCTAATGTGGTGGGCTGCTACTGGCCTCTCTAATGTGGTGGGCTGCTACTGGCTCTAATGTGGTGGGCTGCTACTGGCCTCTAATGTGGTGGGCTGCTACTGGTCTCTAATGTGGTGGGCTGCTACTGGCCTGGTCTCTAATGTGGTGGGCTGCTACTGGTCTCTGGGGCTACTCTCTAATGTGGTGGGCTGCTACTGGCCTGGTCTCTAATGTGGTGGGCTGCTACTGGCCTGGTCTCTAATGTGGTGGGCTGCTACTGGTCTCTAATGTGGTGGGCTGCTACTGGCCTGGTCTCTAATGTGGTGGGCTGCTACTGGTCTCTAATGTGGTGGGCTGCTACTGGCCTCTAATGTGGTGGGCTGCTACTGGCCTGGTCTCTAATGTGGTGGGCTGCTACTGGTCTCTAATGTGGTGGGCTGCTACTGGCCTGGTCTCTAATGTGGTGGGCTGCTACTGGCCTGGTCTCTAATGTGGTGGGCTGCTACTGGCCTCTAATGTGGTGGGCTGCTACTGGCCTGGTCTCTAATGTGGTGGGCTGCTACTGGTCTCTAATGTGGTGGGCTGCTACTGGTCTCTAATGTGGTGGGCTGCTACTGGTCTCTAATGTGGTGGGCTGCTACTGGCCTGGTCTCTAATGTGGTGGGCTGCTACTGGCCTCTAATGTGGTGGGCTGCTACTGGTCTCTAATGTGGTGGGCTACTACTGGCCTGGTCTCTAATGTGGTGGGCTGCTACTGGCCTGGTCTCTAATGTGGTGGGCTGCTACTGGACTGGTCTCTAATGTGGTGGGCTGCTACTGGTCTCTAATGTGGTGGGCTGCTACTGGTCTCTAATGTGGTGGGCTGCTACTGGTCTCTAATGTGGTGGGCTGCTACTGGTCTCTAATGTGGTGGGCTGCTACTGGCCTCTAATGTGGTGGGCTGCTACTGGCTCTAATGTGGTGGGCTGCTACTGGTCTCTAATGTGGTGGGCTGCTACTGGCCTGGTCTCTAATGTGGTGGGCTGCTACTGGTCTCTAATGTGGTGGGCTGCTACTGGTCTCTAATGTGGTGGGCTGCTACTGGTCTCTAATGTGGTGGGCTGCTACTGGTCTCTAATGTGGTGGGCTGCTACTGGTCTCTAATGTGGTGGGCTGCTACTGGTCTCTAATGTGGTGGGCTGCTACTGGTCTCTAATGTGGTGGGCTGCTACTGGTCTCTAATGTGGTGGGCTGCTACTGGTCTCTAATGTGGTGGGCTGCTACTGGTCTCTAATGTGGTGGGCTGCTACTGGTCTCTAATGTGGTGGGCTGCTACTGGTCTCTAATGTGGTGGGCTGCTACTGGCCTCTAATGTGGTGGGCTGCTACTGGCCTCTAATGTGGTGGGCTGCTACTGGCCTGGTCTCTAATGTGGTGGGCTGCTACTGGCCTGGTCTCTAATGTGGTGGGCTGCTACTGGTCTCTAATGTGGTGGGCTGCTACTGGTCTCTAATGTGGTGGGCTGCTACTGGTCTCTAATGTGGTGGGCTGCTACTGGTCTCTAATGTGGTGGGCTGCTACTGGTCTCTAATGTGGTGGGCTGCTACTGGTCTCTAATGTGGTGGGCTGCTACTGGTCTCTAATGTGGTGGGCTGCTACTGGTCTCTAATGTGGTGGGCTGCTACTGGTCTCTAATGTGGTGGGCTGCTACTGGTCTCTAATGTGGTGGGCTGCTACTGGTCTCTAATGTGGTGGGCTGCTACTGGTCTCTAATGTGGTGGGCTGCTACTGGTCTCTAATGTGGTGGGCTGCTACTGGTCTCTAATGTGGTGGGCTGCTACTGGTCTCTAATGTGGTGGGCTGCTACTGGCTCTAATGTGGTGGGCTGCTACTGGTCTCTAATGTGGTGGGCTGCTACTGGCCTGGTCTCTAATGTGGTGGGCTGCTACTGGCCTGGTCTCTAATGTGGTGGGCTGCTACTGGCCTGGTCTCTAATGTGGTGGGCTGCTATGGTCTCTAATGTGGTGGGCTGCTACTGGCCTGGTCTCTAATGTGGTGGGCTGCTACTGGCCTGGTCTCTAATGTGGTGGGCTGCTACTGGCTGGTCTCTAATGTGGTGGGCTGCTACTGGTCTCTAATGTGGTGGGCTGCTACTGGCTGGTCTCTAATGTGGTGGGCTGCTACTGGCCTGGTCTCTAATGTGGTGGGCTGCTACTGGCCTGGTCTCTAATGTGGTGGGCTGCTACTGGCCTGGTCTCTAATGTGGTGGGCTGCTACTGGGTCTCTAATGTGGTGGGCTGCTACTGGTCTCTAATGTGGTGGGCTGCTACTGGCCTGGTCTCTAATGTGGTGGGCTGCTACTGGCCTGGTCTCTAATGTGGTGGGCTACTACTGGTCTCTAATGTGGTGGGCTGCTACTGGTCTCTAATGTGGTGGGCTGCTACTGGTCTCTAATGTGGTGGGCTGCTACTGGTCTCTAATGTGGTGGGCTGCTACTGGTCTCTAATGTGGTGGGCTGCTACTGGCTAATGTGGTGGGCTGCTCTAATGTGGTGGGCTGCTACTGGTCTCTAATGTGGTGGGCTGCTACTGGTCTCTAATGTGGTGGGCTGCTACTGGTCTCTAATGTGGTGGGCTGCTACTGGTCTCTAATGTGGTGGGCTGCTACTGGTCTCTAATGTGGTGGGCTGCTACTGGTCTCTAATGTGGTGGGCTGCTACTGGTCTCTAATGTGGTGGGCTGCTACTGGCCTCTAATGTGGTGGGCTGCTACTGGTCTCTAATGTGGTGGGCTGCTACTGGTCTCTAATGTGGTGGGCTGCTACTGGTCTCTAATGTGGTGGGCTGCTACTGGCCTCTGGTGGGCTGCTACTGGCTAACTGGGCTGCTACTGGTCTCTAATGTGGTGGGGCTACTGGTCTCTGGTGGGCTGCTACTGGTCTCTAATGTGGTGGGCTACTACTGGCCTGGTCTCTAATGTGGTGGGCTGCTACTGGTCTCTAATGTGGTGGGCTGCTACTGGCCTGGTCTCTAATGTGGTGGGCTGCTACTGGTCTCTAATGTGGTGGGCTGCTACTGGCCTCTAATGTGGTGGGCTGCTACTGGCCTGGTCTCTAATGTGGTGGGCTGCTACTGGCCTGGTCTCTAATGTGGTGGGCTGCTACTGGTCTCTAATGTGGTGGGCTGCTACTGGTCTCTAATGTGGTGGGCTGCTACTGGTCTCTAATGTGGTGGGCTGCTACTGGTCTCTAATGTGGTGGGCTGCTACTCTCTGGGGTCTCTAATGTGGTGGGCTGCTACTGGTCTCTAATGTGGTGGGCTGCTACTGGTCTCTAATGTGGTGGGCTGCTACTGGTCTCTAATGTGGTGGGCTGCTACTGGTCTCTAATGTGGTGGGCTGCTACTGGTCTCTAATGTGGTGGGCTGCTACTGGTCTCTAATGTGGTGGGCTGCTACTGGTCTCTAATGTGGTGGGCTGCTACTGGTCTCTAATGTGGTGGGCTGCTACTCTCTAATGTGGTGGGCTGCTACTGGCCTGGTCTCTAATGTGGTGGGCTGCTACTGGCATCTAATGTGGTGGGCTGCTACTGGCTGGTCTCTAATGTGGTGGGCTGCTACTGGCCTGGTCTCTAATGTGGTGGGCTGCTACTGGCCTGGTCTCTAATGTGGTGGGCTGCTACTGGCCTGGTCTCTAATGTGGTGGGCTGCTACTGGTCTCTAATGTGGTGGGCTGCTACTGGTCTCTAATGTGGTGGGCTGCTACTGGTCTCTAATGTGGTGGGCTGCTACTGGTCTCTAATGTGGTGGGCTGCTACTGGTCTCTAATGTGGTGGGCTGCTACTGGTCTCTAATGTGGTGGGCTGCTACTGGCATCTAATGTGGTGGGCTGCTACTGGTCTCTAATGTGGTGGGCTGCTACTGGTCTCTAATGTGGTGGGCTGCTACTGGTCTCTAATGTGGTGGGCTGCTACTGGTCTCTAATGTGGTGGGCTGCTACTGGTCTCTAATGTGGTGGGCTGCTACTGGTCTCTAATGTGGTGGGCTGCTACTGGTCTCTAATGTGGTGGGCTACTGGTCTCTAATGTGGTGGGCTGCTACTGGTCTCTAATGTGGTGGGCTGCTACTGGTCTCTAATGTGGTGGGCTGCTACTGGTCTCTAATGTGGTGGGCTGCTACTGGCCTGGTCTCTAATGTGGTGGGCTGCTACTGGCCTGGTCTCTAATGTGGTGGGCTGCTACTGGCCTCTAATGTGGTGGGCTGCTACTGGTCTCTAATGTGGTGGGCTGCTACTGGTCTCTAATGTGGTGGGCTGCTACTGGTCTCTAATGTGGTGGGCTACTACTGGCCTGGTCTCTAATGTGGTGGGCTACTACTGGCCTGGTCTGTAATGTGGTGGGCTGCTACTGGCCTCTAATGTGGTGGGCTACTACTGGCCTGGTCTCTAATGTGGTGGGCTGCTACTGGTCTCTAATGTGGTGGGCTGCTACTGGCCTCTAATGTGGTGGGCTACTACTGGCCTGGTCTCTAATGTGGTGGGCTGCTACTGGTCTCTAATGTGGTGGGCTACTACTGGCCTGGTCTCTAATGTGGTGGGCTGCTACTGGCCTCTAATGTGGTGGGCTGCTACTGGCATCTAATGTGGTGGGCTGCTACTGGTCTCTAATGTGGTGGGCTGCTACTGGTCTCTAATGTGGTGGGGCTACTGGTCTCTGGTGGGGCCTGGTCTCTAATGTGGTGGGCTGCTACTGGCCTCTAATGTGGTGGGCTGCTACTGGCCTGGTCTCTAATGTGGTGGGCTGCTACTGGCCTGGTCTCTAATGTGGTGGGCTGCTACTGGCCTGGTCTCTAATGTGGTGGGCTGCTACTGGCCTGGTCTCTAATGTGGTGGGCTGCTACTGGTCTCTAATGTGTGGCTGCTACTGGTCTCTGGGCTGCTACTGGTCTCTAATGTGGTGGGCTGCTACTGGTCTCTAATGTGGTGGGTGGGCTACTGGTCTCTAATGTGGTGGGCTGCTACTGGTCTCTAATGTGGTGGGCTGCTACTGGCCTCTAATGTGGTGGGCTGTGGTGGGCTGCTACTGGTCTCTAATGTGGTGGGCTGCTACTGGTCTCTAATGTGGTGGGCTGCTACTGGTCTCTAATGTGGTGGGCTGCTACTGGTCTCTAATGTGGTGGGCTGCTACTGGTCTCTAATGTGGTGGGCTGCTACTGGTCTCTAATGTGGTGGGCTGCTACTGGTCTCTAATGTGGTGGGCTGCTACTGGTCTCTAATGTGGTGGGCTGCTACTGGTCTCTAATGTGGTGGGCTGCTACTGGCCTCTAATGTGATGGGCTGCTACTGGTCTCTAATGTGGTGGGCTGCTACTGGCCTGGTCTCTAATGTGGTGGGCTGCTACTGGCCTGGTCTCTAATGTGGTGGGCTGCTACTGGCCTCTAATGTGGTGGGCTACTACTGGCCTGGTCTCTAATGTGGTGGGCTGCTACTGGCCTCTAATGTGGTGGGCTGCTACTGGTCTCTAATGTGGTGGGCTACTACTGGCCTGGTCTCTAATGTGGTGGGCTACTACTGGCCTGGTCTCTAATGTGGTGGGCTGCTACTGGCCTCTAATGTGGTGGGCTGCTACTGGCCTGGTCTCTAATGTGGTGGGCTGCTACTGGTCTCTAATGTGGTGGGCTGCTACTGGTCTCTAATGTGGTGGGCTACTACTGGTCTCTAATGTGGTGGGCTGCTACTGGTCTCTAATGTGGTGGGCTGCTACTGGCCTGGTCTCTAATGTGGTGGGCTACTACTGGCCTGGTCTCTAATGTGGTGGGCTGCTACTGGTCTCTAATGTGGTGGGCTGCTACTGGTCTCTAATGTGGTGGGCTGCTACTGGTCTCTAATGTGGTGGGCTGCTACTGGTCTCTAATGTGGTGGGCTGCTACTGGTCTCTGGGCTACTGGCTACTGGTCTCTAATGTGGTGGGCTGCTACTGGTCTCTAATGTGGTGGGCTACTGGCCTGGTCTCTAATGTGGTGGGCTGCTACTGGCCTCTAATGTGGTCTAATGTGGTGGGCTGCTACTGGCCTCTAATGTGGTGGGCTGCTACTGGCTAGGTCTCTAATGTGGTGGGCTGCTACTGGCCTGGTCTCTAATGTGGTGGGCTGGCTACTGGCCTGGTCTCTAATGTGGTGGGCTGCTACTGGCCTGGTCTCTAATGTGGTGGGCTGCTACTGGCCTCTAATGTGGTGGGCTGCTACTGGCCTGGTCTCTAATGTGGTGGGCTGCTACTGGCCTGGTCTCTAATGTGGTGGGCTGCTACTGGTCTCTAATGTGGTGGGCTGCTACTGGCCTGGTCTCTAATGTGGTGGGCTGCTACTGGTCTCTAATGTGGTGGGCTGCTACTGGCTGGTCTCTAATGTGGTGGGCTGCTACTGGCCTGGTCTCTAATGTGGTGGGCTGCTACTGGTCTCTAATGTGGTGGGCTGCTACTGGCCTGGTCTCTAATGTGGTGGGCTGCTATGTGGTGGCCTGGTCTCTAATGTGGTGGGCTGCTACTGGCTCTAATGTGGTGGGCTGCTACTGGCCTGGTCTCTAATGTGGTGGGCTGCTACTGGTCTCTAATGTGGTGGGCTGCTACTGGCCTGGTCTCTAATGTGGTGGGCTGCTACTGGTCTCTAATGTGGTGGGGCTACTGGCCTGGTCTCTAATGTGGTGGGCTGCTACTGGCCTCTCTAATGTGGTGGGCTGCTACTGGTCTCTAATGTGGTGGGCTGCTACTCTCTAATGTGGTGGGCTGCTACTGGCCTGGTCTCTAATGTGGTGGGCTGCTACTACTGGTCTCTAATGTGGTGGGCTGCTACTGGTCTCTAATGTGGTGGGCTGCTACTGGTCTCTAATGTGGTGGGCTGCTACTGGTCTCTAATGTGGTGGGCTGCTACTGGCCTGGTCTCTAATGTGGTGGGCTGCTACTGGTCTCTAATGTGGTGGGGCTACTCTCTAATGTGGTGGGCTGCTACTGGCCTGGTCTCTAATGTGGTGGGCTGCTACTGGCGGTCTCTAATGTGGTGGGCTGCTACTGGTCTCTAATGTGGTGGGCTGCTACTGGTCTCTAATGTGGTGGGCTGCTACTGGTCTCTAATGTGGTGGGCTGCTACTGGTCTCTAATGTGGTGGGCTGCTACTGGTCTCTAATGTGGTGGGCTGCTACTGGTCTCTAATGTGGTGGGCTGCTACTGGTCTCTAATGTGGTGGGCTGCTACTGGTCTCTAATGTGGTGGGCTGCTACTGGTCTCTAATGTGGTGGGCTGCTACTGGTCTCTAATGTGGTGGGCTGCTACTGGTCTCTAATGTGGTGGGCTGCTACTGGCCTCTCTAAGGTGGTGGGCTGCTACTGGTCTCTAATGTGGTGGGCTGCTACTGGTCTCTAATGTGGTGGGCTGCTACTGGCCTGGTCTCTAATGTGGTGGGCTGCTACTGGCCTGGTCTCTAATGTGGTGGGCTGCTACTGGTCTCTAATGTGGTGGGCTGCTACTGGTCTCTAATGTGGTGGGCTGCTACTGGTCTCTAATGTGGTGGGCTGCTACTGGTCTCTAATGTGGTGGGCTGCTACTGGTCTCTAATGTGGTGGGCTGCTACTGGTCTCTAATGTGGTGGGCTGCTACTGGTCTCTAATGTGGTGGGCTGCTACTGGTCTCTAATGTGGTGGGCTGCTACTGGTCTCTAATGTGGTGGGCTGCTACTGGTCTCTAATGTGGTGGGGCTACTGGTCTCTAATGTGGTGGGCTGCTACTGGTCTCTAATGTGGTGGGCTGCTACTGGTCTCTAATGTGGTGGGCTACTACTGGCCTGGTCTGTAATGTGGTGGGCTGCTACTGGCCTGGTCTCTAATGTGGTGGGCTGCTACTGGTCTCTAATGTGGTGGGCTGCTACTGGTCTCTAATGTGGTGGGCTGCTACTGGCCTGGTCTCTAATGTGGTGGGCTGCTACTGGCCTGGTCTCTAATGTGGTGGGCTGCTGGCCTGGTCTCTAATGTGGTGGGCTGCTACTGGCCTGGTCTCTAATGTGGTGGGCTGCTACTGGCCTGGTCTCTAATGTGGTGGGCTGCTACTGGCCTGGTCTCTAATGTGGTGGGCTGCTACTGGCCTCTAATGTGGTGGGCTGCTACTGGCCTGGTCTCTAATGTGGTGGGCTGCTACTGGCCTGGTCTCTAATGTGGTGGGCTACTGGCCTGGTCTCTAATGTGGTGGGCTGCTACTGGCCTGGTCTCTAATGTGGTGGGCTGCTACTGGCCTCTAATGTGGTGGGCTGCTACTGGCCTGGTCTCTAAATGGGCTGCTACTGGGCTGCTACTGGTCTCTAATGTGGTGGGCTGCTACTGGTCTCTAATGTGGTGGGCTGCTACTGGTCTCTAATGTGGTGGGCTGCCTGGTCTCTAATGTGGTGGGCTGCTACTGGTCTCTAATGTGGTGGGCTGCTACTGGTCTCTAATGTGGTGGGCTGCTACTGGTCTCTAATGTGGTGGGCTCTAATGTGGTGGGCTGCTACTGCTCTAATGTGGTGGGCTGCTACTGGTCTCTAATGTGGTGGGCTGCTACTGGTCTCTAATGTGGTGGGCTGCTACTGGTCTCTAATGTGGTGGGCTGCTACTGTTCTCTAATGTGGTGGGCTGCTACTGGTCTCTAATGTGGTGGGCTGCTACTGGTCTCTAATGTGGTGGGCTGCTACTGGTCTCTAATGTGGTGGGCTGCTACTGGTCTCTAATGTGGTGGGCTGCTACTGGCCTGGTCTCTAATGTGGTGGGCTGCTACTGGTCTCTAATGTGGTGGGCTGCTACTGGTCTCTAATGTGGTGGGCTGCTACTGGTCTCTAATGTGGTGGGCTGCTACTGGTCTCTAATGTGGTGGGCTGCTACTGGTCTCTAATGTGGTGGGCTGCTACTGGTCTCTAATGTGGTGGGCTGCTACTGGTCTCTAATGTGGTGGGCTGCTACTGGTCTCTAATGTGGTGGGCTGCTACTGGTCTCTAATGTGGTGGGCTGCTACTGGTCTCTAATGTGGTGGGCTGCTACTGGTCTCTAATGTGGTGGGCTGCTACTGGTCTCTAATGTGGTGGGCTGCTACTGGTCTCTAATGTGGTGGGCTGCTACTGGTCTCTAATGTGGTGGGCTGCTACTGGTCTCTAATGTGGTGGGCTGCTACTGGTCTCTAATGTGGTGGGCTGCTACTGGCCTGGTCTCTAATGTGGTGGGCTTCTACTGGTCTCTAATGTGGTGGGCTGCTACTGGTCTCTAATGTGGTGGGCTGCTACTGGTCTCTAATGTGGTGGGGCTACTGGCCTCTAATGTGGTGGGCTGCTACTGGTCTCTAATGTGGTGGGCTGCTACTGGTCTCTAATGTGGTGGGCTGCTACTGGTCTCTAATGTGGTGGGCTCTGGCCTGGTCTCTAATGTGGTGGGGCCTGGTCTCTAATGTGGTGGGCTGCTACTGGTCTCTAATGTGGTGGGCTACTACTGGCCTGGTCTCTAATGTGGTGGGCTGCTACTGGTCTCTAATGTGGTGGGCTGGTCTCTAATGTGGTGGGCTGGTCTCTAATGTGGTGGGCTGCTACTGGCCTCTAATGTGGTGGGCTGCTACTGGTCTCTAATGTGGTGGGCTGCTACTGGTCTCTAATGTGGTGGGCTGCTACTGGTCTCTAATGTGGTGGGCTGCTACTGGCCTGGTCTCTAATGTGGTGGGCTGCTACTGGCATCTAATGTGGTGGGCTGCTACTGGTCTCTAATGTGGTGGGCTGCTACTGGCCTGGTCTCTAATGTGGTGGGCTGCTACTGGCCTGGTCTCTAATGTGGTGGGCTGCTACTGGCCTGGTCTCTAATGTGGTGGGCTGCTACTGGCCTGGTCTCTAATGTGGTGGGCTGCTACTGGCCTGGTCTCTAATGTGGTGGGCTGCTACTGGTCTCTAATGTGGTGGGCTGCTACTGGCCTCTAATGTGATGGGCTGCTACTGGTCTCTAATGTGGTGGGCTGCTACTGGCCTGGTCTCTAATGTGGTGGGCTACTACTGGTCTCTAATATGATGGGCTGCTACTGGTCTCTAATGTGGTGGGCTGCTACTGGTCTCTAATGTGGTGGGCTGCTACTGGTCTCTAATGTGGTGGGCTGCTACTGGTCTCTAATGTGGTGGGCTGCTACTGGTCTCTAATGTGGTGGGCTGCTACTGGTCTCTAATGTGGTGGGCTGCTACTGGTCTCTAATGTGGTGGGCTGCTACTGGCCTGGTCTCTAATGTGGTGGGCTGCTACTGGCCTGGTCTCTAATGTGGTGGGCTGCTACTGGCCTCTAATGTGGTGGGCTGCTACTGGTCTCTAATGTGGTGGGCTGCTACTGGTCTCTAATGTGGTGGGCTACTACTGGCCTGGTCTCTAATGTGGTGGGCTACTACTGGCCTGGTCTCTAATGTGGTGGGCTGCTACTGGCCTCTAATGTGGTGGGCTGCTACTGGCCTGGTCTCTAATGTGGTGGGCTGCTACTGGTCTCTAATGTGGTGGGCTGCTACTGGCCTGGTCTCTAATGGTGGGCTGCTACTGGTCTCTAATGTGGTGGGCTACTACTGGCCTGGTCTCTAATGTGGTGGGCTACTACTGGCCTCTCTAATGTGGTGGGCTGCTACTGGTCTCTAATGTGGTGGGCTGCTACTGGCCTCTAATGTGGTGGGCTGCTACTGGTCTCTAATGTGGTGGGGGCTACTACTGGTCTCTAATGTGGTGGGCTGCTACTGGTCTCTAATGTGGTGGGCTGCTACTGGTCTCTAATGTGGTGGGCTGCTACTGGTCTCTAATGTGGTGGGCTGCTACTGGTCTCTAATGTGGTGGGCTGCTACTGGTCTCTAATGTGGTGGGCTGCTACTGGAATCTAATGTGGTGGGCTGCTACTGGTCTCTAATGTGGTGGGCTGCTACTGGTCTCTAATGTGGTGGGCTGCTACTGGTCTCTAATGTGGTGGGCTGCTACTACTGGTCTCTAATGTGGTGGGCTGCTACTGGTCTCTAATGGTGGGCTGCTACTGGTCTCTAATGTGGTGGGCTGCTACTGGTCTCTAATGTGGTGGGCTGCTACTGGCCTGGTCTCTAATGTGGTGGGCTGCTACTGGCCTCTAATGTGGTGGGCTGCTACTGGCCTGGTCTCTAATGTGGTGGGCTGCTACTGGCCTCTAATGTGGTGGGCTACTACTGGCCTGGTCTCTAATGTGGTGGGCTGCTACTGGCCTCTAATGTGGTGGGCTACTACTGGCCTGGTCTCTAATGTGGTGGGCTGCTACTGGTCTCTAATGTGGTGGGCTGCTACTGGCTCTAATGTGGTGGGCTCTCTAATGTGGTGGGCTGCTACTGGTCTCTAATGTGGTGGGCTGCTACTGGCCTGGTCTCTAATGTGGTGGGCTGCTACTGGCCTGGTCTCTAATGTGGTGGGCTGCTACTGGTCTCATGTGGTGGGCTGCTACTGGCCTGGTCTCTAATGTGGCTGCTACTGGGCTACTACTGGTCTCTAATGTGGTGGGCTGCTACTGGCCTGGTCTCTAATGTGGTGGGCTGCTACTGGTCTCTAATGTGGTGGGCTGCTACTGGTCTCTAATGTGGTGGGCTGCTACTGGTCTCTAATGTGGTGGGCTGCTACTGGTCTCTAATGTGGTGGGCTGCTACTGGTCTCTAATGTGGTGGGCTGCTACTGGTCTCTAATGTGGTGGGGCTACTGGTCTCTAATGTGGTGGGCTGCTACTGGTCTCTAATGTGGTGGGCTGCTACTGGTCTCTAATGTGGTGGGCTGCTACTGGTGGGCTCTAATGTGGTGGGCTGCTACTGGTCTCTAATGTGGTGGGCTGCTACTGGCCTGGTCTCTAATGTGGTGGGCTGCTACTGGTCTCTAATGTGGTGGGCTGCTACTGGTCTCTAATGTGGTGGGGCTACTGGCCTGGTCTCTAATGTGGTGGGCTGCTACTGGTCTCTAATGTGGTGGGCTGCTACTGGTCTCTAATGTGGTGGGCTGCTACTGGTCTCTAATGTGGTGGGCTGCTACTGGTCTCTAATGTGGTGGGCTGCTACTGGTCTCTGGGCTCTACTGGTCTCTAATGTGGGGGCTGCTACTGGTCTCTAATGTGGTGGGCTGCTACTGGTCTCTAATGTGGTGGGCTGCTACTGGTCTCTAATGTGGTGGGCTGCTACTGGTCTCTAATGTGGTGGGCTGCTACTGGCTCTCTAATGTGGTGGGCTACTGGCCTGGTCTCTAATGTGGTGGGCTGCTACTGGCCTGGTCTCTAATGTGGTGGGCTGCTACTGGTCTCTAATGTGGTGGGCTGCTACTGGTCTCTAATGTGGTGGGCTGCTACTGGTCTCTGCTACTGGCTCTAATGTGGTCTCTAATGTGGTGGGCTGCTACTGGTCTCTAATGTGGTGGGCTGCTACTGGCCTGGTCTCTAATGTGGTGGGCTGCTACTGGCCTGGTCTCTAATGTGGTGGGCTGCTACTGGTCTCTAATGTGGTGGGCTGCTACTGGTCTCTAATGTGGTGGGCTGCTACTGGCCTCTAATGTGGTGGGCTGCTACTGGTCTCTAATGTGGTGGGCTGCTACTGGTCTCTAATGTGGTGGGCTGCTACTGGTCTCTAATGTGGTGGGCTGCTACTGGTCTCTAATGTGGTGGGCTGCTACTGGTCTCTAATGTGGTGGGCTGCTACTGGTCTCTAATGTGGTGGGCTGCTACTGGTCTCTAATGTGGTGGGCTGCTACTGGTCTCTAATGTGGTGGGCTGCTACTGGTCTCTAATGTGGTGGGCTGCTACTGGTCTCTAATGTGGTGGGCTGCTACTGGTCTCTAATGTGGTGGGCTGCTACTGGCCTGGTCTCTAATGTGGTGGGCTGCTACTGGCCTGGTCTCTAATGTAATGTGGGCTACTGGCCTGGTCTCTAATGTGGTGGGCTGCTACTGGTCTCTAATGTGTGTGGGCTGCTACTGGTCTCTAATGTGGTGGGCTGCTACTGGTCTCTAATGTGGTGGGCTGCTACTGGCTGGTCTCTAATGTGGTGGGCTGCTACTGGTCTCTAATGTGGTGGGCTGCTACTGGCCTGGTCTCTAATGTGGTGGGCTGCTACTGGCCTGGTCTCTAATGTGGTGGGCTGCTACTGGTCTCTAATGTGGTGGGCTGCTACTGGTCTCTAATGTGGTGGGCTGCTACTGGCCTGGTCTCTAATGTGGTGGGCTGCTACTGGTCTCTAATGTGGTGGGCTGCTACTGGTCTCTAATGTGGTGGGCTGCTACTGGTCTCTAATGTGGTGGGCTGCTACTGGTCTCTAATGTGGTGGGCTGCTACTGGTCTCTAATGTGGTGGGCTGCTACTGGTCTCTAATGTGGTGGGCTGCTACTGGTCTCTAATGTGGTGGGCTGCTACTGGTCTCTAATGTGGTGGGCTGCTACTGGCCTGGTCTCTAATGTGGTGGGCTGCTACTGGCATCTAATGTGGTGGGCTGCTACTGGCCTGGTCTCTAATGTGGTGGGCTGCTACTGGCCTGGTCTCTAATGTGGTGGGCTGCTACTGGCCTGGTCTCTAATGTGGTGGGCTGCTACTGGTCTCTAATGTGGTGGGCTGCTACTGGCCTGGTCTCTAATGTGGTGGGCTGCTACTGGCCTGGTCTCTAATGTGGTGGGCTGCTACTGGCCTGGTCTCTAATGTGGTGGGCTGCTACTGGTCTCTAATGTGGTGGGCTGCTACTGGTCTCTAATGTGGTGGGCTGCTACTGGTCTCTAATGTGGTGGGCTGCTACTGGTCTCTAATGTGGTGGGCTGCTACTGGTCTCTAATGTGGTGGGCTGCTACTGGTCTCTAATGTGGTGGGGCTGGTCTCTAATGTGGTGGGCTGCTACTGGTCTCTAATGTGGTGGGCTGCTACTGGTCTCTAATGTGGTGGGCTGCTACTGGTCTCTAATGTGGTGGGCTGCTACTGGTCTCTAATGTGGTGGGCTGCTACTGGTCTCTAATGTGGTGGGCTGCTACTGGTCTCTAATGTGGTGGGCTGCTACTGGTCTCTAATGTGGTGGGCTGCTACTGGTCTCTAATGTGGTGGGGGCTGCTAACTGGCCTGGTCTCTAATGTGGTGGGCTGCTACTGGTCTCTAATGTGGTGGGCTGCTACTGGTCTCTAATGTGGTGGGGCTACTGGCCTGGTCTCTAATGTGGTGGGCTACTGGCCTGGTCTCTAATGTGGTGGGCTACTACTGGCCTGGTCTCTAATGTGGTGGGCTGCTACTGGTCTCTAATGTGGTGGGCTGCTACTGGCCTGGTCTCTGGGCTGCTACTGGCCTGGTCTCTAATGTGGTGGGCTGCTACTGGTCTCTAATGTGGTGGGCTGCTACTGGCCTCTAATGTGGTGGGCTGCTACTGGTCTCTAATGTGGTGGGCTGCTACTGGCCTGGTCTCTAATGTGGTGGGCTGCTACTGGTCTCTAATGTGGTGGGCTGCTACTGGTCTCTAATGTGTGGGCTGCTACTGGTCTCTAATGTGGTGGGCTGCTACTGGTCTCTAATGTGGTGGGCTGCTACTGGTCTCTAATGTGGTGGGCTGCTACTGGTCTCTAATGTGGTGGGCTGCTACTGGTCTCTAATGTGGTGGGCTGCTACTGGTCTCTAATGTGGTGGGCTGCTACTGGTCTCTAATGTGGTGGGCTGCTACTGGCCTCTAATGTGGTGGGCTGCTACTGGTCTCTGGCTCTGGTCTCTAATGTGGTGGGCTGCTACTGGTCTCTAATGTGGTGGGCTGCTACTGGTCTCTAATGTGGTGGGCTGCTACTGGTCTCTAATGTGGTGGGCTGCTACTGGTCTCTAATGTGGTGGGCTGCTACTGGCCTCTAATGTGGTGGGCTGCTGGTGGGCTGCTACTGGTCTCTAATGTGGTGGGCTGCTACTGGTCTCTAATGTGGTGGGCTGCTACTGGTCTCTAATGTGGTGGGCTGCTACTGGCCTGGTCTCTAATGTGGTGGGCTGCTACTGGTCTCTAATGTGGTGGGCTGCTACTGGCCTGGTCTCTAATGTGGTGGGCTGCTACTGGTCTCTAATGTGGTGGGCTGCTACTAATGTGGTGGGCTGCTACTGGCCTGGTCTCTAATGTGGTGGGCTGCTACTGGCCTCTAATGTGGTGGGCTGCTACTGGCCTGGTCTCTAATGTGGTGGGCTGCTACTGGCCTGGTCTCTAATGTGGTGGGCTGCTACTGGCTCTGGCTACTCTCTAATGTGGTGGGCTGCTACTGGCCTGGTCTCTAATGTGGTGGGCTGCTACTGGTCTCTAATGTGGTGGGCTGCTACTGGTCTCTAATGTGGTGGGCTGCTACTGGCCTCTAATGTGGTGGGCTGCTACTGGCCTGGTCTCTAATGTGGTGGGCTGCTACTGGCCTGGTCTCTAATGTGGTGGGCTACTCCTGGTCTCTAATGTGGTGGGCTGCTACTGGCCTCTAATGTGAGATGGGCTGCTACTGGTCTCTAATGTGGTGGGCTGCTACTGGCCTGGTCTCTAATGTGGTGGGCTGCTACTGGTCTCTAATGTGGTGGGCTGCTACTGGTCTCTAATGTGATGGGCTGCTACTGGTCTCTAATGTGGTGGGCTGCTACTGGTCTCTAATGTGGTGGGCTGCTACTGGTCTCTAATGTGGTGGGCTGCTACTGGTCTGGTCTCTAATGTGGTGGGCTGCTACTGGCCTCTAATGTGGTGGGCTGCTACTGGTCTCTAATGTGGTGGGCTGCTGGCCTGGTCTCTAATGTGGTGGGCTGCTACTGGTCTCTAATGTGGTGGGCTGCTACTGGTCTCTAATGTGGTGGGCTGCTACTGGCCTGGTCTCTAATGTGGTGGGCTGCTACTGGTCTCTAATGTGGTGGGCTGCTACTGGCCTGGTCTCTAATGTGGTGGGCTACTGGCCTGGTCTCTAATGTGGTGGGCTGCTACTGGTCTCTAATGTGGTGGGCTGACTGGTCTCTAATGTGGTGGGCTGCTACTGGTCTCTAATGTGGTGGGGCTACTGGTCTCTAATGTGGTGGGCTGCTACTGGCTGCTACTGGTCTCTAATGTGGTGGGCTGCTACTGGTCTCTAATGTGGTGGGCTGCTACTGGTCTCTAATGTGGTGGGCTGCTACTGGTCTCTAATGTGGTGGGCTGCTACTGGTCTCTAATGTGGTGGGCTGCTACTGGTCTCTAATGTGGTGGGCTGCTACTGGTCTCTAATGTGCTACTGGTCTCTAATGTGGTGGGCTGCTACTGGCCTGGTCTCTAATGTGGTGGGCTGCTACTGGTCTCTAATGTGGTGGGCTGCTACTGGTCTCTAATGTGGTGGGCTGCTACTGGTCTCTAATGTGGTGGGCTGCTACTGGCTGCTACTGGTCTCTAATGTGTGGGCTGCTACTGGTCTCTAATGTGGTGGGCTGCTACTGGTCTCTAATGTGGTGGGCTGCTACTGGTCTCTAATGTGGTGGGCTGCTACTGGTCTCTAATGTGGTGGGCTGCTACTGGTC
Organism: Oncorhynchus keta; assembly: GCF_023373465.1. Lineage (NCBI taxonomy): Eukaryota > Metazoa > Chordata > Actinopteri > Salmoniformes > Salmonidae > Oncorhynchus > Oncorhynchus keta. The sequence continues at coordinate 159,058 of NW_026280605.1, forward strand.
TCTAATGTGGTGGGCTGCTACTGGTCTCTAATGTGGTGGGCTGCTACTGGTCTCTAATGTGGTGGGCTGCTACTGGTCTCTAATGTGGTGGGCTGCTACTGGTCTCTAATGTGGTGGGCTGCTACTGGTCTCTAATGTGGTGGGCTGCTACTGGTCTCTAATGTGGTGGGCTGCTACTGGTCTCTAATGTGGTGGGCTGCTACTGGTCTCTAATGTGGTGGGCTGCTACTGGTCTCTAATGTGGTGGGCTACTGGCTCTCTAACTGGTCTCTAATGGGTGGGCTGCTACTGGTCTCTGGGCTGCTACTGGTCTCTAATGTGGTGGGCTGCTACTGGCCTGGTCTCTAATGTGGTGGGCTGCTACTGGCCTGGTCTCTAATGTGGTGGGCTGCTACTGGCTGGGCTACTACTGGCCTGGTCTCTAATGTGGTGGGCTGCTACTGGCCTCTAATATTGGGGGCTGCTACTGGTCTCTAATGTGGTGGGCTGCTACTGGCCTGGTCTCTAATGTGGTGGGCTACTACTGGCCTGGTCTCTAATGTGGTGGGCTGCTACTGGCCTCTAATGTGGTGGGCTGCTACTGGCCTGGTCTCTAATGTGGTGGGCTGCTACTGGTCTCTAATGTGGTGGGCTACTACTGGCCTGGTCTCTAATGTGGTGGGCTGCTACTGGTCTCTAATGTGGTGGGCTACTACTGGCCTGGTCTCTAATGTGGTGGGCTACTACTGGCCTGGCATCTAATGTGGTGGGCTGCTACTGGCATCTAATGTGGTGGGCTGCTACTGGCCATCTAATGTGGTGGGCTGCTACTGGCCTGGTCTCTAATGTGGTGGGCTGCTACTGGCCTGGTCTCTAATGTGGTGGGCTGCTACTGGCCTGGTCTCTAATGTGGTGGGCTGCTACTGGCCTGGTCTCTAATGTGGTGGGCTGCTACTGGTCTCTAATGTGGTGGGCTGCTACTGGCCTCTAATGTGGTGGGCTGCTACTGGCCTGGTCTCTAATGTGGTGGGCTGCTACTGGTCTCTAATGTGGTGGGCTGCTACTGGTCTCTAATGTGGTGGGCTGCTACTGGTCTCTAATGTGGTGGGCTGCTACTGGTCTCTAATGTGGTGGGCTGCTACTGGCCTGGTCTCTAATGTGGTGGGCTGCTACTGGTCTCTAATGTGGTGGGCTGCTACTGGTCTCTAATGTGGTGGGCTGCTACTGGTCTCTAATGTGGTGGGCTGCTACTGGTCTCTAATGTGGTGGGCTGCTACTGGTCTCTAATGTGGTGGGCTGCTACTGGTCTAATGTGGTGGGCTGCTACTGGTCTCTAATGTGGTGGGCTGCTACTGGTCTCTAATGTGGTGGGCTGCTACTGGTGGTCTCTAATGTGGTGGGCTGCTACTGGTCTCTAATGTGGTGGGCTGCTACTGGCCTGGCTAATGTGGTGGGCTGCTACTGGCCTGGTCTCTAATGTGGTGGGCTGCTACTGGCTCTAATGTGGTGGGGCTACTGGCCTGGTCTCTAATGTGGTGGGCTGCTACTGGTCTCTAATGTGGTGGGCTGCTACTGGCCTGGTCTCTAATGTGGTGGGCTGCTACTGGCCTGGTCTCTAATGTGGTGGGCTGCTACTGGTCTCTAATGTGGTGGGCTGCTACTGGTCTGTAATGTGGTGGGCTGCTACTGGTCTCTAATGTGGTGGGCTGCTACTGGTCTCTAATGTGGTGGGCTGCTACTGGTCTCTAATGTGGTGGGCTGCTACTGGTCTCTAATGTGGTGGGCTGCTACTGGTCTCTAATGTGGTGGGCTGCTACTGGTCTCTAATGTGGTGGGCTGGCCTGGTCTCTAATGTGGTGGGCTGCTACTGGTCTCTAATGTGGTGGGCTGGGCTACTGGCCTCTAATGTGGTCTGGGCTACTGGTCTCTAATGTGGTGGGCTGCTACTGGGTCTCTAATGTGGTGGGCTGCTACTGGTCTCTAATGTGGTGGGCTGCTACTGGTCTCTAATGTGGTGGGCTGCTACTGGTCTCTAATGTGGTGGGCTGCTACTGGTCTCTAATGTGGTGGGCTGCTACTGGTCTCTAATGTGGTGGGCTGCTACTGGTCTCTAATGTGGTGGGCTGCTACTGGTCTCTAATGTGGTGGGCTGCTACTGGTCTCTAATGTGGTGGGCTGCTACTGGTCTCTAATGTGGTGGGCTACTGGTCTCTAATGTGGTGGGCTGCTACTGGTCTCTAATGTGGTGGGCTGCTACTGGTCTCTAATGTGGTGGGCTGCTACTGGCTGGTCTCTAATGTGGTGGGCTGCTACTGGTCTCTAATGTGGTGGGCTGCTACTGGCCTGGTCTCTAATGTGGTGGGCTGCTACTGGCCTGGTCTCTAATGTGGTGGGCTGCTACTGGTCTCTAATGTGGTGGGCTGTACTGGCCTGGTCTCTGGCTACTACCTCTCTAATGTGGTGGGCTGGCTACTGGTCTCTAATGTGGTGGGCTGCTACTGGCTCTAATGTGGTGGGCTGCTACTGGCCTCTCTAATGTGGTGGGCTGCTACTGGTCTCTAATGTGGTGGGCTGCTGGCCTGGTCTCTAATGTGGTGGGCTGCTACTGGCCTGGTCTCTAATGTGGTGGGCTGCTACTGGTCTCTAATGTGGTGGGCTGCTACTGGTCTCTAATGTGGTGGGCTGCTACTGGTCTCTAATGTGGTGGGCTGCTACTGGCCTCTAATGTGGTGGGCTGCTACTGGCCTGGTCTCTAATGTGGTGGGCTGCTACTGGTCTCTAATGTGGTGGGCTGCTACTGGTCTCTAATGTGGTGGGCTGCTACTGGTCTCTAATGTGGTGGGCTGCTACTGGTCTCTAATGTGGTGGGGCTACTGGTCTCTAATGTGGTACTGGTCTCTAATGTGGTGGGCTGCTACTGGCCTCTAATGTGGTGGGCTGCTACTGGCCTGGTCTCTAATGTGGTGGGCTGCTACTGGCCTGGTCTCTAATGTGGTGGGCTGCTACTGGCCTGGTCTCTAATGTGGTGGGCTGCTACTGGTCTCTAATGTGGTGGCTACTGGTCTCTAATGTGGTGGGCTGCTACTGGTCTCTAATGTGGTGGGCTGCTACTGGTCTCTAATGTGGTGGGCTGCTACTGGTCTCTAATGTGGTGGGCTGCTACTGGTCTCTAATGTGGTGGGCTGCTACTGGTCTCTAATGTGGTGGGCTGCTACTGGTCTCTAATGTGGTGGGCTGCTACTGGTCTCTAATGTGGTGGGCTGCTACTGGCCTCTAATGTGGTGGGCTGCTACTGGTCTCTAATGTGGTGGGCTGCTACTGGTCTCTAATGTGGTGGGCTGCTACTGGTCTCTAATGTGGTGGGCTGCTACTGGCCTGGTCTCTAATGTGGTGGGCTGCTACTGGCCTGGTCTCTAATGTGGTGGGCTGCTACTGGTCTCTGTCTGGTCTCTAATGTGGTGGGCTGCTACTGGTCTCTAATGTGGTGGGCTGCTACTGGTCTCTAATGTGGTGGGCTGCTACTGGTCTCTAATGTGGTGGGCTGCTACTGGTCTCTAATGTGGTGGGCTGCTACTGGTCTCTAATGTGGTGGGCTGCTACTGGTCTCTAATGTGGTGGGCTGCTACTGGTCTCTAATGTGGTGGGCTGCTACTGGTCTCTAATGTGGTGGGCTGCT
>NW_026280606.1:0-7486 GCF_023373465.1 Oncorhynchus keta
GACCATACAAACGCTCCACACCGCGTGGCCGCGGCCACCTAATCTGGTGGTCCCAGCGCGCCACGACCCACGTGGGGTTCAGGTCTCTGGTAGCCTCTGGAACTGCCGATCTGCGGCCAACAAGGCAGAGTTCATCTCAGCCTATGCCTCCCTCCAGTCCTCGACTTCTTGGCACTGACGGAAACATGGATCACCACAGATAACACTGCTACTCCTACTGCTCTCTCTTCGTCCGCCCACGTGTTCTCGCACACCCGAGCTTCTGGTCAGCGGGGTGGTGGCACCGGGATCCTCATCTCTCCCAAGTGGTCATTCTCTCTTTCTCCCCCTTACCCATCTGTCTATCGCCTCCTTTGAATTTCATGCTGTCACAGTTACCAGCCCTTTCAAGCTTAACATCCTTATCATTTATCGCCCTCCAGGTTCCCTCGGAGGTTCATCAATGAGCTTGATGCCTTGATAAACTCCTTTCTGAGACGGCTCACCTCTCACAGTTCTGGGCGACTTTAACCTCCCCCCGTCTACCTTTGACTCATTCCTCTCTGCCTCCTTCTTTCCCTCCTCTCCTCTTTTGACCTCACCCTCTCACCTTCCCCCCTGCTCACAAGGCAGGCAATACGCTCGACCTCCATCTTTACTAGATGCTGTTCTTCCACCTAACCTCATTGCAGCTCCTCCAAGTCTCCGACCACACTATCTTTTCCCTCGCTCTCATCCAACACTTCCCACACTGCCCCTACTCCGGATGGTATCGCGCCGTCCCAACCTTCACGCTCTCTCTCCCCCGCTACTCTCTCCTCTTCCATCCTATCATCTCTTCCCTCTGCTCAAACCTTCTCAACCTATCTCCTGATTCTGCCTCCTCAACCCTCCTCTCCTCCTTTCTGCATCCTTTGACTCTCTATGTCCCCTATCCTCCAGGCCCGGCTCGGTCCTCCCCTCCCGGCTCCGTGGCTCGGCGAGCCTCGTGGCTCACAGAACAGGGCTCCGGGCAGCCGAGCGGAAATGGAGGAAAACTCACCTCCCCTGCGGACCTGGCATCCTTTCACTCCCTCCTCTCTACATTTTCCTCCTCTGTCTCTGCTGCTAAAGCCACTTTCTACCACTCTAAATTCCAAGCATCTGCCTCTAACCCTAGGAAGCTCTTTGCCACCTTCTCCTCCCTCCTGAATCTCCTCCCCTCCTCCTCCTCTCTCTGCAGATGACTTCGTCAACCATTTTGAAAAGAAGGTCGACGACATCCGATCCTCGTTTGCTAAGTCAAACGACACCGCTGGTTCTGCTCACACTGCCCTACCCTGTGCTCTGACCTCTTTCTCCCCTCTCTCTCCAGATGAAATCTGCGTCTTGTGACGGCCTTGGCCGCCCAACAACCTGCCCGCTCGACCCTATCCCTCCCTCTCTTCTCCAGACCATTTCCGGAGACCTTCTCCCTTACCTCACCTCGCTCATCAACTCATCCCTGACCGCTGGCTACGTCCCTTCCCGTCTTCAAGAGAGCGAGTTGCACCCCTTCTGAAAAAACCTACACTCGATCCTCTCCGATGTCAACAACTACAGACCAGTATCCCTTCTTTCTTTTCTCTCCAAAACTCTTGAACGTGCCGTCCTTGGCCAGCTCTCCCGCTATCTCTCTCAGAATGACCTTCTTGATCCAAATCAGTCAGGTTTCAAGACTAGTCATTCAACTGAGACTGCTCTTCTCTGTATCACGGAGGCGCTCCGCACTGCTAAAGCTAACTCTCTCTCCTCTGCTCTCATCCTTCTAGACCTATCGGCTGCCTTCGATACTGTGAACCATCAGATCCTCCTCTCCACCCTCTCCGAGTTGGGCATCTCCGGCGCGGCCCACGCTTGGATTGCGTCCTACCTGACAGGTCGCTCCTACCAGGTGGCGTGGCGAGAATCTGTCTCCTCACCACGCACTCTCACCACTGGTGTCCCCCAGGGCTCTGTTCTAGGCCCTCTCCTATTCTCGCTATATCCGTCGCATCTGTCTGCCTCACATGTCCTCTCCTCATTTACAACTGTGCCGGACGACACACAATTGTCTTATAAACACCTTCTGATGACAGGTGGTGGATCGCATCTCTGCATGTCACATGAACTATATCAGTGACGGATGTAGTCACATAAATAAGACCTCGGCCCAGGAGGCGGACTTGCTCTTCCCTCCCAGGAAGGGACTGCCCGTTCCATGATCCTCGCCATCACTGATTGACAACTCCATTGTGTCATCCTCCCAGGCGGCTAGAACATCGCGATCCTGGACAGCATATAATCGTTCTCAGCTTCTTTTGTCAGGCGGTGGCCCGTTCCTGTGGGTTCATGCTCTGCAACATCCCATGAAGTACATTACTCTCACAGGGAAGCGCGCAGGTCTAGTCAGGCATAATCATCTCCCGTCTGGATTACTGCAACTCTCGCTGTTGGCTGGGCTCCTGCCTGTGCCATTAAACCCCTACAACTCATCCCAGAACGCCCAGCCCGTCTGGTGTTCTCTCTCATCACCCGCTCCTCCGCTCTCCACTGGCTTCCAGTTGAAGCTCGCATCCGCTACAAGACCATGGTGCTTGCCTACGGAGCTGTGAGGGGAACGGCACCTCAGTACCTCCAGGCTCTGATCAGGCCCTACACCCAAACAAGGGCACTGCGCTCATCCACCTCTGGCCTGCTCGCCTCCCTACCACTGAGGAAGTACAGTTCCCGCTCAGCCCAGTCAAAACTGTTCGCTGCTCTGGCTCCCCAATGGTGGAACACTCCTCACAACGCCAGGACAGCGGAGTCAATCACCACCTTCCGGAGACACCTGAAACCCCACCTCTTTAAGGAATACCTAGGATAGGATAAAGTAATCCTTCTCACCCCCCTTAAAAGATTTAGATGCACTATTGTAAAGTGGCTGTTCCACTGGATGTCATAAAGTGAATGCACCATTTGTAAGTCGCTCTGGATAAGAGCGTCTGCTAAATGACTTAAATGTAATGTAAATGTAAATAATGGGTCTGTTGCTCCCCACCAGCCACAATGGGTCTTTGCTCCCACCAGCCAAAATGCTGCTCCCACAAGTCATAATGTTGCTCCCAACCAGCCATAATGGGTATGTTGCTCCCCCACCAGTAATAATGTTGCTCCCCACCAGTCAGAATGTTGCTCCCCTCCAGTCATAATGGGTCTGTTGCTCCCCACCAGCCATAATGTTGCTCCCCACCAGTCATAATGGGTCTGTTGTTCCCCACCAGTCATAATGGGTCTGTTGCTCCCCACCAGCCACAATGGGTCTTTTGCTCCCCACCAGCCAAAATGCTGCTCCCCACAAGTCATAATGTTGCTCCCAACCAGCCATAATGGGTATTTTGCTCCCCACCAGCCATAATGTTGCTCCCCACTTGTCATAATGGGTCTGTTGCTCCCACCAGTCATAATGTTGTGCTCCCCACCAGTCATAATGTTTGCTCCCCACCAGTCATAATGTTGCTCCTCAGTCATAATGGGTCCGTTTCTCCCCACCAGTCATCATGGGTCTGTTTCTCCCCGCCAGTCATAATGTTGCTCCCCACCCGTCATAATGTTGCCCACACCCTGTCATAATGGGTATGTTGCTCCCCACCAGTCATAATAGGTATGTTGCTCCCCACCAGTCATAATGTTGCCCCCACTAGTCATAATGTTGCTCCCCACCAGTCATCATGGGTCTTTTGCTGCCCACCAGCCATAATGTTGCTCCCCACCAGTCATAATGCTTGTTCCCCACCAGTCATATGTTGCTCCCAACAAACCATAATGTTGCTCCCCACCAGTCATAATGTTGCTCCCCTCCAGTCATAATGGGTTTGTTGCTCCCCACCAGCCATAATGGGTATTTGGCTCCCACCAGTCATAATGGGTCGGTTACTCCCCACCCACCTGTCATACCGGGTGGGTTGCTCCCACCAGTCATAATAGGTTGGTTTGCTCCCCACCAGTCAAAATGGGTCTGTTGCTCCCCACTGTCACAATGTTGTGCTCACCAGTCATAATGTTGCTCCCAGCCACCATATTGTTGCTCGACACCCAGTCATAAATGTTGCTCCCCTCCAGTAATAATGGGTCTGTTGCTCCCCATCAGTCATATATTGTCCCCATCAGTCATAATGGGTCAGTTGCTTCCACCAGTCATAATAGGTCTGTTGCTCCCACCAGTCATCATGGGTCTGTTGCTCTCCACCAGTCATAATGGGTCTGTTGCTCCCCACCAGTCGTAATGTTGCTCCCTACCCACCATAATGTTGCTCCCTAGCAGTCATAAATGGGTTTGTTGTCCTCACCAGCCATAATGGGTATTTTGCTCCCCACCCAGCCATAATGTTGCTCCCCACTTGTCATAATGGGTCTGTTGCCCCCAGTCATAATGGGGCTTGCTCCCCACCAGTCATAATGTTGTGTTCCCCACCAGTCATAATGTTTCTCCCCACCAGTCATAATGGGTTTGTTGCTCACCAGCCATAATGGGTATGTTGCTCCCCTCCAGTCATAATGGGTCTGTTTCTCCCCGCCAGTCATAATGGGTCTGTTTCTCCCCGCCAGTCATAATGTTGCTTCCCACGTTGCCCCCACCAGTCATAATGGGGTATGTTGCTCCCCACCAGTCATAATAGGTATGTTTGCTCCCACCAGCCATAATAGGTATGTTGCTCCCCACCAGCCATAATAGGTATGTTGCTCCCACCAGCCATAATAGGTATGTTGCTCCCCACCAGCCATAATGTTGCTCCCCACCAGTCATAATGTTTCTCCCCACCAGTCATAATGGGTCTGTTGCTCCCCACCTGTCATAATGGGTCTGTTGCTCCCCACCAGTCATAATATTGTCCCCCATCAGTCATAAAGGGTCTGTTGGTCCCTACCAGTCATAATGGGTCTGTTGCTCCCCACCAGTCATTATGGGTCTGTTGCTCCCCCACCAGTCATTATGGGTCTATTTGCTCCCCACCAGCCTTAATGTTGCTCCTCACCAGTCATAATTTGTCTGTTGCTCCCAGCAGTCATAATGGGCCTGTTGCTCCCCACCAGTCATTATGGGTCTGTTGCTCCCCACCAGCCATAATGTGCTCCCAACCAGTCATAATTTGTCTGTTGCCCACCAGTCATAATGGGTCTGTTGCTCCCCACCAGTCATTATGGGTCTGTAGCTCCCCACCAGCCATAATGTTGCTCCCCACCAGTCATAATTTGTCTATTTGCTCCCCACCAGCCACAATGGGTCTTTTGCTCCCCACCAGCCAAAATGCTGCTCCCACAGAGTCATAATGTTGCTCCCAACCAGCCATAATGGGTATGTTGCTCCCCACCAGTCATAATTTTTGTTTCACCAGTCAAAATGGGTCTGTTGATCCCCCACCAGCCATAATGGGTCTGTTGCTCCCCACTAGTCATAATGGGTCTGTTGCTCCCCCACCAGTCATAATGGGTCTGTTGCTCCCCACCAGTCACCAATGGGTCTGTTGCTCCCCACCAGTCATAATGGGTCTGTTGCTCCCCACCAGTCATAATGGGTCTGTTGCACCCACCAGTCATAATGGGTCTGTTGCTCCCACCAGTCATAATGGGTCTGTTGCTCCCCACCAGTCATTATAAGCGTCTGTTGCTCCCCACCAGCCACAATGGGTCTTTTGCTCCCCTCCAGTCATACTGTTGCTCCCAGTCATAATCGGTATGTTGCTCCCCATCAGTCATAATGTTGCTCCCCACCTGTCATAATGGGTCTGTTGCTCCCGACCTGTCATAATGTACTCCCGACCTGTCATAATGTTGATCCCGACCCTGTCATAATGTTGATCCCCACCAGCCATAATGGGTCTGTTGCTCCCCACTAGTCAGTAATGGGTCTGTTGCTCCCCACCAGCCACAATGGGTCTTTTGCTTCTCCAGTCATACTGTTGCTCCCCACCAGTCATAATCGGTATGTTGCTCCCCATCAGTCATAATGTTGCTCCCCACCAGTCATAATCGGTATGTTGCTCCCCATCAGTCATAATGTTGCTCCCCTCCAGTCATAATGGGTCTGTTGCTCCCGACCTGTCATAATGTTGCTCCCGACCTGTCATAATGTTGATCCCCACCAGCCATAATGGGTCTGTTGCTCCCCACTAGTCATAATGGGTCTGTTGCTCCCCACCAGTCATAATGTGACACCCCACCAGTCATAATGTTGCTCCCCACCAGTCATAATGGGTCTGTTTGCTCCACACCAGTCACAATGTTTCTCCCCACCAGTCATAATGGGTCTGTTTCTCCCCTCCAGTCATAATGGGTTCGTTGCTCTCCACCAGTCATAATGGGTCTGTTGCTCCCCACCAGTCTAAATGTTTCTCCCTTCCAGTCATAATGTCGTTTGTTGCTCCTCACCAGTCATAATGTGACACCCCACCAGTCATAATGTTGCTCCCCACCAGTCATAATGGTTGTGTTGCTACCCACCAGCCATAATGTTGCTTCCCACCAGTCATAATGTTGCTCCCCACCAATCCTAATGTTGCTCCCCACCTGTCATAATGGGTCTGTTGCTCCCCACCAATCCTTATGTTGCTCCTCACCTGTCATAATGGGTCTGTTGCTCCCTTCCAGTCATAATGGGTCTGTTGATCTCCACCAGCCATAATGGGTCTGTTGCTCCCCACCAGCCACAATGGGTCTTTTGCTCCCCTCAGTCATACTGTTGCTCCCCACCAGTCATAATGCGGTATGTTGCTCCCGACCTGTCATACTGTTGCTCCCCACCAGTCATAATTTTGTTCCCCACCAGTCAAATAGGGTCTGTTGATCTCCCACCAGCCATAATGGGTCTGTTGCTCCCCACTAGTCATAATGGGTCTGTTGCTCCCCACCAGTCATAATGTGACACCCCACCAGTCATAATGTTTCTCCCCACCAGGTATAATGGGTCTGTTTCTCCCCTCCAGTCATAATGGGTCTGTTGCTCCCCACCAGCCATAATGTTGCTCCCCACCAGTAATATTGGATATTTTGCTCCCCACTAGTCATAATGTTGCCCCCCACCAGTCCTAATGTTGCTCCCCACCAGTCATAATGGGTATGTTTGCTCCCCACCAGTCCATAATGTTGCTCCCCCTCCAGTCATAATGGAGTTGTTTGCTCCCCACCAGCCATAATGGGTCTGTTGCTCCCCACCAGTCATACGGGTGGGCTGCTCCCCACCAGCCATGCCGGGTCGGTTTGCTCCCCACCAGTCATAATGGGTCTGTTGCTCCCCACCAGTCATAATGGGTCTGTTGCACCCCACCAGTCATAATGGGTCTGTTGCTCCCCACCAGTCATAATGGGTCTATTGCTCCCCACCAGTCATTATGCGTCTGTTGCTCCCCCACCAGCCACAATGGGTCTTTTGCTCCCCTCCAGTCATACTGTTGCTCCCCACCAGTCATAATCGGTATGTTGCTCCCCATCAGTCATAATGTTGCCCCCCACCAGTCATAATGGGTCTGTT
>NW_026280607.1:0-10724 GCF_023373465.1 Oncorhynchus keta
GTAGAGTTTCTCTGTATGTGTAATTGTATTGTGTTGAGGTGTCTCTGGTCCTGTAGAGTTTCTCTGTATGGCCAGTAATTGTATTGTGTTGAGGTGTCTCTGGTCCGTAGAGTTTCTCTGTATGTGTAATTGTATTGTGTTGAGGTGTCTCTGGTCCTGTAGAGTTTCTCTGTATGTGTAATTGTATTGTGTTGAGGTGTCTCTGGTCCCGTAGAGGTTTCTCTGTATGTGTAATTGTATTGTGTTGAGGTGTCTCTGGTCCTGTAGAGTTTCTCTGTATGTGTAATTGTATTGTGTTGAGGTGTCTCTGGTCCTGTAGAGTTTCTCTGTATGTGTAATTGTATTGTGTTGAGGTGTCTCTGGTCCTGTAGAGTTTCTCTGTATGTGTAATTGTATTGTGTTGAGGTGTCTCTGGTCCTGTAGAGTTTCTCTGTATGTGTAATTGTATTGTGTTGAGGTGTCTCTGGTCCTGTAGAGTTTCTCTGTATGTGTAATTGTATTGTGTTGAGGTGTCTCTGGTCCTGTAGAGTTTCTCTGTATGTTTAATTGTATTGTGTTCAGGTGTCTCTGGTCCTGTAGAAATTTCTCTGTATGTGTAATTGTATTGTGTTGAGGTGTCTCTGGTCCTGTAGAGTTTCTCTGTATGTGTAATTGTATTGTGTTGGGGTGTCTCTGGTCCTGTAGAGTTTCTCTGTATGTGTAATTGTATTGTGTTGAGGTGTCTATGGTCCTGTAGAGTTTCTCTGTATGTGTAATTGTATTGTGTTGAGGTGTCTCTGGTCCTGTAGAGTTTCTCTGTATGTGTAATTGTATTGTGTTGAGGTGTCTCTGGTCCTGTAGAGTTTCTCTGTATGTGTGGTGTATTGTGTTGAGTGTCTCTGGTCCTGTAGAGTTTCTCTGTATGTGTAATTGTATTGTGTTGAGGTGTCTCTGGTCCTGTAGAGTTTCTCTGTATGTGTAATTGTATTGTGTTGAGGGGTGTCTCTGGTCCTGTAGAGTTTCTCTGTATGTGTAATTGTATTGTGTTGAGGTGTCTCTGGTCCTGTAGAGTTTCTCTGTATGTGTAATTGTATTGTGTTGAGGTGTCTCTGGTCCTGTAGAGTTTCTCTGTATGTGTAATTTATTGTGCTGTTGAGGTGTCTCTGTGGGTCCCAGAGTTTCTCTGTATGTGTAATTGTATTGTGTTGAGGTGTCTCTGGTCCTGTAGAGTTTCTCTGTATGTGTAATTGTATTGTGTTGAGGTGTCTCTGGTCCCGTAGAGTTTCTCTGTATGTGTAATTGTATTGTGTTGAGGGGTGTCTCTGGTCCTGTAGAGTTTCTCTGTGAGGTGTCTCTGGTCCCGTAATTGTGTATTGTGTTGAGGTGTCTCTCTGAGTTTCTCTGTATGTGTAATTATTGTGTTGGAGGTGTCTCTTTCTCTGTATGTGTAATTGTATTGTGTTGAGGTGTCTATGGTCCCGTAGAGTTTCTCTGTATGTGTAATTGTATTGTCTTGAGGTGTCTCTGGTCTTGTAGAGTTTCTCTGTATGTGTAATTGTATTGTGTTGAGGTGTGTCTCTGGTCTGAGGTGTCCGTAGAGTTTCTCTGTATGTGTAATTGTATTGTGTTGAGGTGTCTCTGGTCCTGTAGAGTTTCTCTGTATGTGTAATTGTATTGTGTTGTGGTGTCTCTGGTCCTGTAGAGTTTCTCTGTATGTGTAATTGTATTGTGTTGAGGTGTCTCTGGTCCTGTAGAGTTTCTCTGTATGTGTAATTGTATTGTGTTGAGGTGTCTCTGGTCCTGTAGAGTTTCTCTGTATGTGTAATTGTATTGTGTTGAGGTGTCTCTGGTCCTGTAGAGTTTCTCTGTATGTGTAATTGTATTGTGTTCAGGTGTCTCTGGTCCTGTAGAGTTTCTCTGTATGTGTAATTGTATTGTGTTGAGGTGTCTCTGGTCCTGTAGAGTTTCTCTGTATGTTTAATTGTATTGTGTTCAGGTGTCTCTGGTCCTGTAGAGTTTCTCTGTATGTGTAATTGTATTGTGTTGAGGTGTCTCTGGTCCTGTAGAGTTTCTCTGTTGAGGTGTCTCTGGTCCTGTAGAGTTTCTCTGTATTGTATTGTGTTGAGGTGTCTCTGGTCCTGTAGAGTTTCTCTGTATGTGTAATTGTATTGTGTTGAGGTGTCTCTGGTCCTGTAGAGTTTCTCTGTATGTGTGTGTAATTGTATTGTGTTGAGGTGTCTCTGGTCCTGTAGAGTTTCTCTGTATGTGTAATTGTATTGTGTTGAGGTGTCTCTGGTCTGTAGAGTTTCTCTGTATGTGTAATTGTATTGTGTTGAGGTGTCTCTGGTCCTGTAGAGTTTCTCTGTATGTGTACTGTATTGTGTTGAGGTGTCTCTGGTCCTGTAGAGTTCTCTGTATGTGTAATTGTATTGTGTTGAGGTGTCTCTGGTCCTGTAGAGTTTCTCTGTATGTGTAATTGTATTGTGTTGAGGTGTCTCTGGTCCTGTAGAGTTTTCTCTGTATGTGTAATTGTATTGTGTTGAGGTGTCTCTGGTCCTGTAGAGTTTCTCTGTATGTGTAATTGTATTGTGTTGAGGTGTCTCTGGTCCTGTAGAGTTTCTCTGTATGTGTAATTGTATTGTGTTGAGGTGTCTCTGGTCCTGTAGAGTTTCTCTGTATGTGTAATTGTATTGTGTTGAGGAGGTGTCTCTGGTCCTGTAGAGTTTCTCTGTATGTGTAATTATTGTGTTGAGGTGTCTCTGGTCCAGTAGAGTTTCTCTGTATGTGTAATTGTATTGTGTTGAGGTGTCTCTGGTCCTGTAGAGTTTCTCTGTATGTGTAATTGTATTGTGTTGAGGTGTCTCTGGTCCCGTAGAGTTTCTCTGTATGTGTAATTGTATTGTGTTGAGGTGTCTCTGGTCCCGTAGAGTTTCTCTGTATGTGTAATTGTATTGTGTTGAGGTGTCTCTGGTCCTGTAGAGTTTCTCTGTATGTGTAATTGTATTGTGTTGAGGTGTCTATGGTCCTGTAGAGTTTCTCTGTATGTGTAATTGTATTGTGTTGAGGTGTCTATGGTCCTGTAGAGTTTCTCTGTATGTGTAATTGTATTGTGTTGAGGTCTCTGGTCCGTGGTTTCTCTGTATTGTATTGTGTTGAGGTGTCTCTGTCCTATTTCTCTGTATGTAATTGTATTGTGTTGAGGTGTCTCTGGTCCTGTAGAGTTTCTCTGTATGTTTAATTGTATTGTGTTGAGGTGTCTCTGGTCCTGTAGAGTTTCTCTGTATGTAATTGTATTGTGTTGAGGTGTCTCTGGTCCTGTAGAGTTTCTCTGTATGTGTAATTGTATTGTGTTGAGGTGTCTCTGGTCCTGTAGAGTTTCTCTGTATGTGTAATTGTATTGTGTTGAGGTGTCTCTCCTGTAGAGTTTCTCTGTATGTAATTGTAGTTTCTCTGTATGTGTAATTGTATTGTGTTGAGGTGTCTCTGGTCCTGTAGAGTTTCTCTGTATGTGTAATGTATTGTGTTGAGGTGTCTCTGGTCCTGTAGAGTTTCTCTGTATGTGTAATTGTATTGTGTTGAGGTGTCTCTGGTCCTGTAGAGTTTCTCTGTATGTGTAATTGTATTGTGTTGAGGTGTCTCTGGTCCTGTAGAGTTTCTCTGTATGTGTAATTGTATTGTGTTGAGGTGTCTCTGGTCCTGTAGAGTTTCTCTGTATGTGTAATTGTATTGTGTTGAGGTGTCTCTGGTCCTGTAGAGTTTCTCTGTATGTGTAATTGTATTGTGTTGAGGTGTCTCTGGTCCTGTAGAGTTTCTCTGTATGTGTAATTGTATTGTGTTGAGGTGTCTCTGGTCCTGTAGAGTTTCTCTGTATGTGTAATTGTATTGTGTTGAGGTGTCTCTGGTCCTGTAGAGTTTCTCTGTATGTGTAATTGTATTGTGTTGAGGTGTCTCTGGTCCTGTAGAGTTTCTCTGTATGTGTAATTGTATTGTGTTGAGGTGTCTCTGGTCCTGTAGAGTTTCTCTGTATGTGTAATTGTATTGTGTTGAGGTGCCTCTGGTCCAGTAGAGTTTCTCTGTATGTGTAATTGTATTGTGCTGAGGTGTGTAGATCTGTATTGTGTTGAGGTGTCTCTGGTCCTGTAGAGTTTCTCTGTATGTGTAATTGTATTGTGCTGAGGTGTCTCTGGTCCAGAGTTTTCTCTGTATGTGTAATTGTATTGTGTTGAGGTGTCTCCCTGTAGAGTTTCTCTGTATGTGTAATTGTATTGTGTTGAGGTGTCTCTGGTCCTGTAGAGTTTCTCTGTATGTGTATTGTATTGTGTTGAGGTGTCTCTGGTCCTGTAGAGTTTCTCTGTATGTTTAATTGTATATCAGGTGTCTCTGGTCCTGTAGAGTTTCTCTGTATGTGTAATTGTATTGTGCTGAGGTTCTGGTCCTGTAGAGTTCTCTGTATGTGTAATTGTATTGTGCTGAGGTGTCTCTGGTCCTGTATTGTGTTGAGTCTTTCTCTGTATGTGTAATTGTATTGTGTTGAGGTGTCTCTGGTCCTGTAGAGTTTCTCTGTATGTGTAATTGTATTGTGTTGAGGTGTCTCTGGTCCCAGAGTTTCTCTGTGTGTAATTGTATTGTGTTGGAGGTGTTCTGGTCCTGTAGAGTTTCTGTATGTAATTGTATTGTGTTGAGGTGTCTCTGGGTCCTGTAGAGTTTCTCTGTATGTGTAATTGTATTGTGTTGAGGTGTCTCTGGTCCTGTAGAGTTTCTCTGTATGTGTAATTGTATTGTGTTGAGGTGTCTCTGGTCCTGTAGAGCTCTGTATGTGTAATTGTATTGTGTTGAGGTGTCTCTGGTCCTGTAGAGTTTCTGTATGTGTAATTGTATTGTGTTGAGGTGTCTCTGGGTCCTGTAGAGTTTCTGTATGTGTAATTGTATTGTGCTGAGGTGTCCCTGGTCCTGTAGAGTTTCTCTGTATGTGTAATTGTATTGTCTTGAGGTGTCTCTGGTCCTGTAGAGTTTCTCTGTATGTGTAATTGTATTGTGTTGAGGTGTCTCTGGTCCCGTAGAGTTTCTCTGTATGTGTAATTGTATTGTGTTGAGGTGTCTCTGGTCCAGTAGAGTTTCTCTGTATGTGTAATTGTATTGTGTTGAGGTGTTCTGGTCCCGTAGAGTTTCTCTGTATGTATGTAATTGTATTGTGCTGAGGTGTCTCTGGTCCCGTAGAGTTTCTCTGTATGTGTAATTGTATTGTGTGTTGAGGTGTCTCTGGTCCTGTAGAGTTTCTCTGTATGTGTAATTGTATTGTGTTGAGGTGTCTCTGGTCCCGTAGGAGTTTCTCTGTATGTGTAATTGTATTGTGTTGAGGTGTCTGGTCCCGTGGTCTGTATGTGTAATTGTATTGTGTTGAGGTGTCTATGGTCCTCAGAGTTTCTCTGTATGTGTAATTGTATTGTGTTGAGGTGTCTCTGGTCCTGTAGAGTTTCTGTATGTAATTGTATTGTGTTGAGGTGTCTCTGGTCCCGTAGAGTTTCTCTGTATGTAATTGTATTGTGTTGAGGTGTCTCTGGTCCTGTAGAGTTTCTCTGTATGTGTAATTGTATTGTGTTGAGGTGTCTCTGGTCCTGTAGAGTTTCTCCTGTATTGTGTTGTGGTGTCTAGTTTCTCTGGGTATGTGTAATTGTATTGTGCTGAGGTGTCTATGGTCCTGTAGAGTTTCTCTGTATGTGTATTGTATTGTGCTGAGGTGTCTCTGGTCCTGTAGAGTTTCTCTGTATGTAATTGTAATTGTAGATTCACAAGTTTAATTGTATTGTGTTCAGGTGTCTCTGGTCCTGTAGAGTTTCTGTATGTGTAATTGTATTGTGTTGAGGTGTCTCTGGTCCTGTAGAGTTTCTCTGTATGTAATTGTATTGTGTTGAGGTGTCTCCTGTAGAGTTTCCTGTAGAGTTGGTCCTCTGTATGTGTAATTGTATTGTGCTGAGTCCTGTAGAGTTTTCTGTATGTAATTGTATTGTGTTGAGGGTTCTGGTCCTGTAGAGTTTCTCTGTATGTGTAATTGTATTGTGTTGAGGTGTCTCTGGTCCTGTAGAGTTTCTCTGTATGTGTAATTGTATTGTGTTGAGGTGTCTCTGGTCCTGTAGAGTTTCTCTGTATGTGTAATTGTATTGTGTTGAGGTGTCTCTGGTCCTGTAGAGTTTCTCTGTATGTGTAATTGTATTGTGTTGAGGTGTCTCTGGTCCTGTAGAGTTTCTCTGTATGTGTAATTGTATTGTGTTGAGGTGTCTCTGGTCCTGTAGAGTTTCTCTGTATGTGTAATTGTATTGTGTTGAGGTGTCTCTGGTCCTGTAGAGTTTCTCTGTATGTGTAATTGTATTGTGTTGAGGTGTCTCTGGTCCTGTAGAGTTCTCTGTATGTGTAATTGTGTATTGTGTTGAGGTGTCTCTGGTCCTGTAGAGTTTCTCTGTATGTGTAATTGTATTGTGTTGAGGTGTTTCTCTGTATGTGTAATTGTATTGTCTGGTCCTGTAGAGTTTCTCTGTATGTGTAATTGTATTGTGTTGAGGTGTCTCTGTCGTGAGAGTTTCTGTGTCCTCCAGTAGAGTTTCTCTGTATGTGTAATTGTCTTGTGTTGAGGTGTCTCTGGTAATTGTATTGTGTTGAGGTGTCTCTGGTCCTGTAGAGTTTCTCTGTATGTAATTGTATTGTGTTGAGGTGTCTCTGGTCCCGTAGAGTTTCTCTGTATGTGTACTGTATTGTGTTGAGGTGTCTCTGGTCCTGTAGAGTTTTCTGTATGTGTAATTGTATTGTGTTGAGGTACCTCTGGTCCTGTAGAGTTTCTCTGTATGTGTAATTGTATTGTGTTGAGGTGTCTATGGTCCTGTAGAGTTTCTCTGTATGTGTAATTGTATTTGTTGAGGTGTCTCTGGTCCTGTAGAGTTTCTCTGTATGTGTAATTGTATTGTGTTGAGGTGTCTCTGGTCCTGTAGAGTTTCTGTATGTCTGTATGTTTAATTGTATTGTGTTCAGGTGTCTCTGGTCCTGTAGAGTTTCTCTGTATGTGTAATTGTATTGTGTTGAGGTGTCTCTGGTCCTGTAGAGTTTCTGTATGTGCAATAATTGTGTTGAGGTGTCTCTGGTCCTGTAGAGTTTCCTCTGTGTAATTGTATTGTGTTGAGGTGTCTATGGTCCTGTAGAGTTTCTCTGTCATGTGTAATTGTATTGTGTTGAGGTGTCTCTGGTCCTGTAGAGTTTCTCTGTATGTGTGTAATTGTATTGTGTTGAGGTGTCTCTGGTCCTGTAGAGTTTCTCTGTATGTGTAATTGTATGTGTTGAGGTGTCTCTGGTCCTGTAGAGTTTCTCTGTATGTGTAATTGTATTGTGTTGAGGTGTCTCTGGTCCTGCTAGAGTTTCTCTGTATGTGTGTACTGTATTGTGCTGAGGTGTTCTGGTCCTGTAGAGTTTCTCTGTATGTGTTGTATTGCGTTGTCTCTGGTCCTGTAGAGTTTCTCTGTATGTGTAATTGTATTGTGTTGAGGTGTCTCTGGTCCTGTATGTGTAATTGTAGAGTTTCTCTGTATGTGTAATTGTATTGTGTTGAGGTGTCTCTGGTCCTGTAGAGTTTCTCTGTATGTGTAATTGTATTGTATTGTTGAGGTGTCTCTGGTCCTGTAGAGTTTCTCTGTATGTGTAATTGTATTGTGTTGAGGTGTCTCTGGTCCTGTAGAGTTTCTCTGTATGTGTAATTGTATTGTGTTGAGGTGTCTCTGAGTCTCTGTAATTGTATTGTCTTGAGTGTTCTGGTCTGTATGTGTAATTGTATTGTGTTGAGGTGTCTCTGGTCCCGTAGAGTTTCTCTGTATGTGTAATTGTATTGTGTTGAGGTGTTCCTGGTCCAGTGTCTCTGGTCCCGTAGAGTTTCTCTGTATGTGTAATTGTATTGTGTTGAGGTGTCTCTGGTCCCGTAGAGTTTCTCTGTATGTGTAATTGTATTGTGTTGAGGTGTCTCTGGTCCCGTAGAGTTTCTCTGTATGTGTAATTGTATTGTGTTGAGGTGTCTCTGGTCCCTCTGTATGTGTAATTGTATTGTGTTGAGGTGTCTCTGGTCCTGTAGAGTTTCTGTATGTGTAATTGTATTGTGTTGAGGTGTCTCTGGGTCCTGTAGAGTTTCTCTGTATGTTTAATTGTATTGTGTTCAGGTGTCTCTTGGTCCTGTAGAGTCCTGTATGTGTAATTGAGTTTCTCTGTATGTGTAATTGTATTGTGTTGAGGTGTCTATGGTCCTGTAGAGTTTCTCTGTATGTGTAATTGTATTGTGTTGAGGTGTCTCTGGTCCTGTAGAGTTTCTCTGTATGTGTAATTGTATTGTGTTGAGGTGTCTATGGTCCCAGAGCTTCTCTTGTATGTTTAATTGTATTGTGTTGAGGTGTCTCTGGTCCTGTAGAGTTTCTCTGTATGTGTAATTGTATTGTGTTGAGGTGTCTCTGGTCCTGTAGAGTTTCTCTGTATGTGTAATTGTATTGTGTTGAGGTGTCTCTGGTCCTGTAGAGTTTCTCTGTATGTGTAATTGTATTGTGTTGAGGTGTCTATCTGGTCCTGTAGAGTTTCTCTGTATGTGTAATTGTATTGTGTTGAGGTGTCTCTGGTCCTGTAGAGTTTCTCTGTATGTGTAATTGTATTGTGTTGAGGTGTTCCTGGTCCTGTAGAGTTTCTCTGTATTGTGGTTGTATTGAGGTGTCTAACCTGCAGAGTTTCTCTGTATGTGTAATTGTATTGTGTTGAGGTGTCTCTGGTCCTGTAGGAGTTTCTCTGTATGTGTAATTGTATTGTGTTGAGGTGTCTCTGGTCCTGTAGAGTTTCTCTGTATGTGTAATTGTATTGTGTTGAGGTGTCTCTGGTCCTGTAGAGTTTCTCTGTATGTGTAATTGTATTGTGTTGAGGTGTCTCTGGTCCTGTAGAGTTTCTGTATGTGTAATTGTATTGTGTTGTATGTGGTGTCTCTGGTCCTGTAGAGTTTCTCTGTATGTGTAATTGTATTGTCTTGAGGTGTCTCTGGTCTTGTAGAGTTTCTCTGTATGTGTAATTGTATTGTGTTGAGGTGTCTCTGGTCCCGTAGGAGTTTCTCTGTGAAGGTGTAATTGTATTGTGTTGAGGTGTCTCTGGTCCAGTAGAGTTTCTCTGTATGTGTAATTGTATTGTGTTGAGGTGTCTCTCTGGTCCTGTGAGCTTCTCTGTATGTGTAATTGTATTGTGTTGAGGTGTCTCGGTCCCGTAGAGTTTCTCTGTATGTGTAATTGTATTGTGTTGAGGTGTTTCTGGTCCTGTAGAGTTTCTCTATGTGTACTGTATTGTGTTGAGGTGTCTCTGGTCCTGTAGAGTTTCTCTGTATGTGTAATTGTGTTGTGGTGTCTCTGGTCCCGTAGAGTTTCTCTGTATGTGTAATTGTATTGTGTTGTGGTGTCTCTGGTCCTGTAGAGTTTCTCTGTATGTGTAATTGTATTGTGTTGAGGTGTCTCTGGTCCTGTAGAGTTTCTCTGTATGTGTAATTGTATTGTGTTGAGGTGTCTCTGGTCCTGTAGAGTTTCTCTGTATGTGTAATTGTATTGTGTTGAGGTGTCTCTGGTCCTGTAGAGTTTCTCTGTATGTGTAATTGTATTGTGTTGAGGTGTCTCTGGTCCTGTAGAGTTTCTCTGTATGTGTAATTGTATTGTGTTGAGGTGTCTCTGGTCCTGTAGAGTTTCTCTGTATGTGTAATTGTATTGTGTTGAGGTGTCTCTGGTCCTGTAGAGTTTCTCTGTATGTGTAATTGTATTGTGTTGAGGTGTCTCTGGTCCTGTAGAGTTTCTCTGTATGTGTAATTGTATTGTGTTGAGGTGTCTCTGGTCCTGTAGAGTTTCTCTGTATGTGTAATTGTATTGTGTTGAGGTGTCTCTGGTCCTGTAGAGTTTCTCTGTATGTGTAATTGTATTGTGTTGAGGTGTCTCTGGTCCTGTAGAGTTTCTCTGTATGTGTAATTGTATTGTGTTGAGGTGTCTCTGGTCCTGTAGAGTTTCTCTGTATGTGTAATTGTATTGTGTTGAGGTGTCTCTGGTCCTGTAGAGTTTCTCTGTATGTGTAATTGTATTGTGTTGAGGTGTCTCTGGTCCTGTAGAGTTTCTCTGTATGTGTAATTGTATTGTGTTGAGGTGTCTCTGGTCCTGTAGAGTTTCTCTGTATGTGTAATTGTATTGTGTTGAGGTGTCTCTGGTCCTGTAGAGTTTCTCTGTATGTGTAATTGTATTGTGTTGAGGTGTCTCTGGTCCTGTAGAGTTTCTCTGTATGTGTAATTGTATTGTGTTGAGGTGTCTCTGGTCCTGTAGAGTTTCTCTGTATGTGTAATTGTATTGTGTTGAGGTGTCTCTGGTCCTGTAGAGTTTCTCTGTATGTGTAATTGTATTGTGTTGAGGTGTCTCTGGTCCTGTAGAGTTTCTCTGTATGTGTAATTGTATTGTGTTGAGGTGTCTCTGGTCCTGTAGAGTTTCTCTGTATGTGTAATTGTATTGTGTTGAGGTGTCTCTGGTCCTGTAGAGTTTCTCTGTATGTGTAATTGTATTGTGTTGAGGTGTCTCTGGTCCTGTAGAGTTTCTCTGTATGTGTAATTGTATTGTGTTGAGGTGTCTCTGGTCCCGTAGAGTTTCTCTGTATGTGTAATTGTATTGTGTTGAGGTGTCTCTGGTCCCGTAGAGTTTCTCTGTATGTGTAATTGTATTGTGTTG
>NW_026280608.1:0-7850 GCF_023373465.1 Oncorhynchus keta
GCCACCTCCACTCCTAACCGCTAGGCTGCCCTGCCACCCCTCCACTCCTAACCACTGGCTGCTACCCTGCCGCCCCTCCACTCTAGCTTTGCACTATGAGCTACCCTGCCGCCCCTCCACCTCTAAACGCTGGGCTACCCTCCCGCCCCTCCACTCTAACCACTACCCGGTCCCCTCCCTCATTTTTAATTGAACCTTTATTTAACTAGGCAAGTCAGATGAGGAGAGACAGTGGGTTAACTGCCTTGTTCAGGGACAGGTTTGTACCTTGTCAGTTCTGGGATTCGATCCAGCAACCATTTTGGTTACTGGCCCAATGCTCTTAACACTGAGGCTACCTGCCGTGCCAAAGTACATATATTGTATGTCTTGTTTATTGTGCCTTTTCAAACATATCTACAGTATTAAGAACAACAAAAAACAAAAACAATGAAAACAACAAAAACTTGTAGTGAGGCATTTTGTCTGAAGCCCGAAAAGAGAGGAAATTCACGAGGCACCACAACGCCTACCACCCATGCTCTACCAAGGTTTTCCAGCACACAGCTTCAGCTTACTTTGACCTAAGTTGCTCTAATATATTTTCAATCAAAGTGTAGGATTGGTTAGTATTCAAACCCTCTCAAAAACAGCCAAATTCTCTTAGAGGAAGTGCTCCACAAAAAAATGTGATTTGTACTTCATCAGACTTGAACAGAGATACAGATTAAAGCTTTAATCAAATCCAGACATATTAATATGCTTTAGGAACATGCTTTCTATGCTTTAGGAACATGCTTTCTATGCTTTAGGAGCAATACTTCTGGTTTGGACTGGAAAGTCCAAACCATCTACCATTGTTTATTCAATGGTCACTTTGGGACACTATATGCTCGTTTTAATCTGATGTCTAGAAATTGAGCTCGGTGGGCGCAGAAGATACTCTGAAAACTAAAATTGCTAAATCTGACCCTGTTAAAAATCCGCTACGCTTTTCTCGATAAAGGCCGTTTTCTAGATAAAGGCCGTGTTCTCGATAAAGGCCGTTTTTCTAGATAAAGGACGCTTTTCTAGATAAAGGACGTTTTTCTAGATTAAGGACGCGTTTTCTAGATAAAGGGGCGCTTTCTAGATAAAGGGCGTTTTTCTCGATAAAGGGCGTTTTTCTAGATAAAGGGCGTTTTCTAGATAAAGGGCGCTTTTCTCCTCGATAAAGGGCGCTTTTCACCGATAAAGGCCGTTTTTCTAGATAACGGACGTTTTTCTCGATAAAGGGCGCTTTTTCTCGATAAAGGGACGCCTGGCTCATGACGTCAGGCAGGGAGTGTGTTGTGTATCTCCAATCAGGTTGATTTGTGAATTTTCATTGAAATTGATTTACATATGATGCTTTAACCAATGTCATACTATTGTGGGCGGAGCAATCTTCTTCATGCAATTGTCAAATCTAGACCGGATATAAACATTCCGGAAGATCATCAAGAAAGATATCATCATCAGCTGCTGATTATTTGCAAACTGGTAGGGAGCACGAGGCCAGATTAACCGTGTGATGTATCTCCTTCCTGTAGTCTCCCGGGGGCTAAGCTTGAACCACATCAGAGGCCATACCTAATATCTCAGCTCAGCTGGCTACCCAATGCTAACGGTTAGGGACTGAAAATGCACACGCACACAATTCCCAATGCTAACAGTTAGGGACTGAAAATGCACACGCACATAATTCCCAATGCTAACAGATAGGGACTGACACAGATAGAGTGTGTCAATTTAGGGTCTGATAGGATCAAACGGAATATGCTGATTTGAAGCACTTCCTTGAATAGGAAGTACTGAACAATCAAGAGGCTACTGATACAGTAGTCTACAGCTAGACTTCTTTCTATCGTACATTGTACAGTTGGCTACTAAAGATGCTAACAATAGCCATTATTCAATTAGGAGAAGGTTACAATGTGTGTACTGGCCGACATGCCAGATGGGCTGGTCCATTTTAAGCCCAGTGGGCCTGTCTAATTATTATTACCTGGCTAATAATGAGGGCCTCAAGGGGAATGGGCTGATGTGTTAGAAATGCCAGGGCCGATTTCTGGGGGGAATGGGCTGATGTGTTAGAAATGCCAGGGCCGATTTCCGGGGGGGGGGGGGGGATGGGCTGATGTGTTAGAAATGCCAGGGCCGATTTCTGGTCCCAGTCCGCCCCTTGGACACAATCTACATTCCAGACTCATTAACGATGGATTGGTAATGACCTTCAGATCAACAGGATAATGCAAGTCCATTGAGAATCCATTCAGAATTACAAGGTAATAGTGAATAATGGCTGAACGCTGATTAGGCTACAAAAGTAGCTAGCACAACAACTAACTAACCTAACTGCAAACAACAGACCATCACCTGTGTTTAAGGTTTTACACAACGTGGTGTAACACGGTCAGATTATTGTTTGCTGAACAGGATATGCTTTGGACAGCTTTGCAAATCAGACACAGCAACATCACATTTCTTCCTGAACTATGATCAGTCACAGGTACAAACAAACCCATGACTGAAACAGCCTGCAGAGACTGGTTTGGCTGTTGTATTTTTACAAACATGTTTACCTTTACTCAATACAACACACATGTTTATTAGGTAACCCAGCCTGGATCCCAAAGAGACCATGCCTCAGTAACCCAGCCTGGATCCCAAAGAGACCATGCCTCAGAAACCAGCCTGGATCCCAAAGAGACCATGCCTCAGTAACCCAGCCTGGATCCCAAAGAGACCATGCCTCAGTAACCCAGCCTGGATCCCAAAGAGACCATGCCTCAGTAACCCAGCCTGGATCCCAAATAGACCATGCCTCAGTAACCCAGCCTGGATCCCAAATAGACCATGCCTCAGAAACCCAGCCTGGATCCCAAAGAGACCATGCCTCAGTAACCCAGCCTGGATCCCAAATAGACCATGCCTCAGTAACCCAGCCTGGATCCCAAATAGACTATGCCTCAGAAACCCAGCCTGGATCCCAAATAGACCATGCCTCAGTAACCCAGCCTGGATCCCAAAGAGACCATGCCTCAGTAACCCAGCCTGGATCCCAAGAGACCATGCCTCAGTAACCCAGCCTGGATCCCCAAGAGACCATGCCTCAGTAACCCAGCCTGGATCCCAAAGGGACCATGCCTCAGTAGCCCAGCCTGTATCCCAAAGAGACCATGCCTCTGTAACCCAGCCTGGATCCCAAAGAGACCATGCCTCAGTAACCCAGCCTGGATCCCAAATAGACCATGCCTCAGTAACCCAGCCTGGATCCCAAAGAGACCATGCCTCAGTAACCCAGCCTGGATCCCAAAGAGACCATGCCTCAGATAACCCAGCCTGGATCCCAAATAGACCATGCCTCAGTAACCCAGCCTGGATCCCAAATGAGACCATGCCTCAGTAACCCAGCCTGGATCCCAAATAGACCATGCCTCAGTAACCCAGCCTGGATCCCAAATAGACCATGCCTCAGTAACCCAGTCTGGATCCCAAATAGACCATGCCTCCATGTGAACTCCAGCCTGGATCCCAAATAGACCATGCCTCAGTAACCCAGCCTGGATCCCAAATAGACCATGCCTCAGTAACCCAGCCTGGATCCCAAATAGACCATGCCTCAGTAACCCAGCCTGGATCCCAAAGAGACCATGCCTCAGTAACCCAGCCTGGATCCCAAATAGACCATGCCTCAGTAGCCCAGCCTGGATCCCAAAGAGACCATGCCTCAGTAACCCAGCCTGGATCCCAAAGAGACCATGCCTCAGAAACCCAGCCTGGACTTGAAAGAGCAAGCAGAAGCACAGTGGCAGGGGAAAACTCCTGGTAGAATTAAACCTTTAGAGGAACCAGACTGAACAATTATTCTCATACATCTGCTACACTGAGAGATGTAAAGAGATCAGCTAGAAAGCTGTGTCGGCATTGAGTAATTGTCTCTGGCCCCCTCCCAGTTAGGGAGTGATGAGCTCTACAGCAGAGTCTCACAACTCAATTGCTGGTTGAAAACAGGTTTCTGCCCCTCCCAAAGATAGAATTTGTAGATAATTGTCCCTCTTTCTCGGACTCACCCACAAACAGGACCAAGCCTGGTCTGTTGAGGAGTGACGGACTCCACCCTAGCTGGAGGGTGCTCTCATCTTATCTACCAACATAGACAGGGCTCTAACTCCCCTAGCTCCACAATGAAATAGGGTGCAGGCCAGGCAGCAGGCTGTTAGCCAGCCTGCCAGCTTAGTGGAGTCTGCCACTAACACAGTCAGTGTAGTCAGCTCAGCTATCTCCATTGAGATCGTGTCTGTGCCTCGACCTAGGTTGGGCAAAACTAAACATGGCGGTGTTCGACTTGTAATCTCACGAGGATAAAGACCACCTCCATTCCTGCCATTATTGAAAAGAGATTGTGACATCTCAATATAGGGCTACTTAATGTTCGATCCCTCACTTCCAAGGCAGTTATAGTCAATGAACTAATCACTGATCATAATCTTGACATGGTATGCCTGACTGAAACATGCCTTAAGGCCGATGAATTTACTGTGTTAAGAAGCCCCAATCCTGACCAACTTGGCTTGTTGGTGTGGGTTGTCCCCAGTGAGAATCAAAGCCCCAATCCTGACCCAGCATGTTGGTGTGGATGTCCCCAGTGAGAATCGAAGCCCCAATCCTGACCCAGCATGTTTGTGTAAGGTGTCCCCAGTGAGAATCGAAGCCCCAATCCTGACCCAGCATGTTGGTGTGGGTGTCCCCAGTGAGAATCGAAGCCCCAATCCTGACCCAGCATGTTGGTGTGGGTGTCCCAGTGGGAATCGAAGCCCCAATCCTGACCCAGCATGTTGGTGTGAGGTGTCCCAGTGGGAATCGAAGCCCCAATCCTGACCCAGCATGTTGGTGTGGGTGTCCCCAGTGAGAATCGAAGCCCCAATCCTGACCCAGCATGTTGGTGTGGGTGTCCCAGTGGGAATCGAAGCCCCAATCCTGACCCAGCATGTTGGTGTGGGTGTCCCAGTGAGAGTCGAAGCCCCAATCCTGACCCAGCATGTTGGTGTGGGTGTCCCCAGTGGGAATCAGGCTCCCAATCCTGACCCAGCACGTTGGTGTGAGGTGTCCCCAGTGGGAATCGAAGCCCCAATCCTGACCCAGCATGTTGGTGTGGGTGTCCCCAGTGAGGCTGAAGCCCCAATCCTTGCCCAGCATGTTGGTGTGGAATTGTCCCAGTAGAATCGAAGCCCCAATCCTTGACCCAGCATCGTTGGTGTGGGTGTCCCCAGTGGGAATCGAAGCCCCAATCCTACGCAGCATGTTGGTGTGGGTGTCCCCAGTGGGAATCGAGGCTCCCAATCCTGACCCAGCATGTTGGTGTGAGGTGTCACCAGTGGGAATCGAAGCCCCAATCCTGACCCAGCATGTTGGTGTGGGTGTCCCCAGTGAAGTCGAAGCCCCAATCCTGACCCCAGCATGTTTGTGTGGGTGTCCCCAGTGAGAATCAAAGCCCCAATGAGGATGCCTTGGTCATTCTTTAAAAGTAACTTCCTCACCATTTTAGATAAGCATGCTCCGTTCAAAAATGCAGAACCAAGAACAGATACAGCCCTTGGTTCACTTCCAGACCTGACTGCCCTCGACCAGCACAAAACATCCTGTGGCGGACTGCAATAGCATCGAATAGCCCCGTGATATGCAACTGTTCAGGAAGCCAGGAACCAATACACGCAGTCAGTCAGGAAAGCTAAGGCCAGCTTCTTCAGGCAGAAGTTTGCATCCTGTAGCTCCAACTCCAAAAAGTTCTGGGACACTGTGAAGTCCATGGAGAACAAGAGCACCTCCTCCCAGCTGCCCACTGCACTGAGGCTAGGAAACACGGTCTCCACCGATAAATCCATGATTATCGAAAACTTCAATAAGCACTTCAACGGCTGGCCATGCCTTCCGCCTGGCTACTCCAACCTCGGCCAACAGCTCCGCCCCCCGTAGTTCCTCACCCAAGCCTCTCCAGGTTCTCCTTTACCCAAATCCAGATAGCAGATGTTCTGAAAGAGCTGCAAAACCTGGACCCGTACAAATCAGCTGGGCTTGACAATCTGGACCCGCTATTTCTGAAACTATCTGCCGCCATTGTCGCAACCCCTATTACCAGCCTGTTCAACCTCTCTTTCATATCGTCTGAGATCCCCAAGGATTGAAAGCTGCCGCAGTCATCCCCCTTCAAAGGGGAGACACCCTGGACCCAAACTGCTATAGACCTATATCCATCCTGCCCTGCCTATCTAAGGTCTTCGAAAGCCAAGTCAACAAACAGGTCACTGACCATCTCGAATCCCACCGTACCTTCTCCGCTGTGCAATCTGGTTTCCGAGCCGGTCACGGGTGCACCTCAGCCACACTCAAGGTACTAAATGATATCATAACCGCCATCGATAAAGACAGTACTGTGCAGCCGTTTTCATCGACCTCGCCAAGGCTTTCGACTCTGTCAATCACCAAATTCTTATCGGCAGACTCAACAGCCTCGGTTTTTCGGATGACTGCCTTGCCTGGTTCACCAATTACTTTGCAGACAGAGTTCAGTGTGTCAAATCAGAGGGCATGCTGTCCGGTCCTCTGGCAGTCTCTATGGGGGTGCCACAGGGTTCACCTCGGGCCGACTCTTTTCTCTGTATATATCAATGATGTTGCTCTTGCTGCGGGCGATTCCCTGATCCACCTCTACGCAGACGACACCATTCTATATACTTTCGGCCCGTCATTGGACACTGTGCTATCAAACCTCCAAACGAGCTTCAATGCCATACAGCACTCCTTCCGTGGCCTCCAACTGCTCTTAAACGCGAGTAAACCAAATGCATGCTTTTCAACCGATCGCTGCCTGCACCCGCATGCCCGACTAGCATCACCACCCTGGATGGTTCCAACCTTGAATATGTGGACATCTATAGTACCTAGGTGTCTGGCTAGACTGCAAACTCTCCTTCCAGACTCACATCAAACATCTCCAATCAAAATCAAATCCAGAGTCGGCTTTCTATTCCGCAACAAAGCCTCCTTCACTCACGCTGCCAAGCTTACCCTAGTAAAACTGACTATCCTACCGATCCTCGACTTCGGCGATGTCATCTACAAAATGGCTTCCAACACTCTACTCAGCAAACTGGATGCAGTCTATCACAGTGCCATCCGTTTTGTCACTAAAGCACCTTATACCACCCACCACTGCGACTTGTATGCTCTAGTCGGCTGGCCCTCACTACATATTCGTCGCCAGACCCACTGGCTCCAGGTCATCTACAAGTCCATGCTAGGTAAAGCTCCGCCTTATCTCAGTTCACTGGTCACGATGGCAACACCCATCCGTAGCACGCGCTCCAGCAGGTGTATCTCACTGATCATCCCTAAAGCCAACACCTCATTTGGCCGCCTTTCGTTCCAGTACTCTGCTGCCTGTGACTGAACGAATTGCAAAATCGCTGAAGTTGGAGACTTTTATCTCCCTCTCCAACTTCAAACATCAGCTATCCGAGCAGCTAACCGATCGCTGCAGCTGTACATAGTCTATAGGTAAATAGCTCACCCTTTTCACCTACCTCATTCCCATACTGTTTTTATACTGTTTTTATTTATTTACTTTTCTGCTCTTTGCACACCAATATCTCTACCTGTACATGCCCATCTGATCATTTATCACTCCAGTGTTAATCTGCAAAATTGTATTATTCGCCTACCTCCTCATGCCTTTTGCACACATTGTATATAGACTGCCCATTTTTTCTACTGTGTTATTGACTTGCTAATTGTTTACTCCATGTGTAACTCTGTGTTGTCTGTTCACACTGCTATGCTTTTATCTTGGC
>NW_026280609.1:0-8992 GCF_023373465.1 Oncorhynchus keta
ACATCACCTCTTTAATATCCTGAAAATCCCTTCAGTCATCTACATCACCTCTTTAATATCCTGAAAATCCCTTCAGTCATCTACATCACCTCTTTAATATCCTGAAAATCCCTCCAGTCATGGATTATAACGACAGAGGGTTAACGTCGGAGGTGACTTGTCTCCGCTTAGCATCATTAGTTTATTTAAACACAGGCAAAATAAACAAGGCATTGATCACGCTGGGCTCCTGGTCCACAGGAGAAGGAGGACAGGAATGGAGAGATCCTTTTAAATAAGGAGTAGAT
The DNA here is from genome assembly GCF_023373465.1 of Oncorhynchus keta. Lineage (NCBI taxonomy): Eukaryota > Metazoa > Chordata > Actinopteri > Salmoniformes > Salmonidae > Oncorhynchus > Oncorhynchus keta. The sequence goes on from NW_026280609.1 coordinate 288, forward strand.
GGGTGGGGCCTATAAGACGGGGGAGAGTGTTCACTAGTTTGGATCAAACTATAACAGGTCAGGCTAAAAGGGATACATGGAAAGGTTAAGTTAATTCCGAGGCGTTGTGGCTTAAATGGGCTTGAGGTGAAGAAATAGACCCTTCCTCTTCAGAATGGAGTGTTCCTGTGGTCCTTCTGTGGCTCAGTTGGTAGAGCATGGCGCTTGTAACGCCAGGGTAGTGGGTTTGATTCCCGGGACCACCCATACATAGAATGTATGCACACATGACTGTAAGTCGCTTTGGATAAAAGCGTCAGCTAAATGGCATATATTATTATTATATTATTATTATTATATTATATTATTATATTATTATTATTATATTTGTTGAGGCCAGGGGAAACTCCCCACGTTTCAAGCATCCCGCGAACGCCAAAGAACAGCACATCCTGTTATCACATCAGTCTAATGTGAACAGACCATATCATTGTGAAAGACCCTGTTTTGTGATTCCACTTCGTGTACATTTGTATGACATTGTTCTGTACAAAGGATGCAACAAAACAGAGAAATAGAGACCAGTGTGTGATGTGTTAGGGCCTCGTGTCTCCTACCAGTATATCTGTTATAAACAGCCTCTACCTCTACCTCTCTACCTCTTATTAGAATATATACTTCTCTACCTCTCTCTACCTCTACCTCTCTACCTCTTATTAGAATATATACTTCTCTACCTCTCTCTACCTCTACCTCTCTACCTCTACTGCTCTACCTCTACACCTCTACCTCTCTACCTCTACTGCTCTACCTCTACACCTCTACACCTCTACCTCTCTACCTCTTATTAGAATATATACTTCTCTACTTCTCTCTACCTCTCTACATCTACCTCTCTACCTCTACCTCTCTACCTCTCAACCTCTACCTCTCTACCTCTACACCTCTACCTCTCTACCTCTACCTCTCTACCTCTTATTAGAATAGATACTGCTCTACCTCTTATTAGAATAGATACTGCTCTACCTCTTATTAGAATAGATACCTCTCTACCTCTCACTTTATTGCTGTTTGATGAGCCTGCCGGCAAGTCAGTTAGCCAGTCAGCAAACTAGTCAGTCCAGCCAGTTAGCTAGTCACCAGCCAGCAAGTCAGCCAGCCAGCCTGTAATCAACCAGCCAGTCAGCCAGTCAGCCTGTCAGCCAGTCAGCCAGTCAGCCAGCCAGTCAGCCAGTCAGCCAGTCAGCCTGTCAGCCAGTCAGCCTGTCAACCAGCCAGTCAGCCAGTCAGCCAGTCAGGCAGTCAGCCAGCCAGTCAGCCAGTCAGCCAGTCAGCCAGTCAGCCAGTCAGCCAGTCAGTCATTCAGCCAGTCAGTCTCTCTCTTTCAGTCTCTCTCTTTCTCTCACCTCCTCCCTCCCTGCATGCCTGCCTGAACGCCTCGCTACCTCCATGCCTCCCTCTCTCCCTGCCTCCCTCCCTGCCTCACCCCACCCCTCTCTACCCTGAGATGAATCATGCCAATCCCAGGCAGGGGGGTTATTAGGTTTACAAGTACACTCCTTATTATCATAAAGCAGTGAGCAAAGAACACAGTCAGTCATCCAGAAACCAGTCAGTCAGTGGATCAGCAGCTGGGGGACTAAGATGTACTGTACAGCACAGAAGTGATTGTGTGCAAAGCAAGTTCATTTCTGTCAATGTGTGGCTACAAGCTCTTCCAGCAGCCCTTTAGAATAAACACAAGACCTAGCTTTAATGCATTACACTACAAAACCCTCTCCCCGAGGCCTCTCTCTCTGTCTTCAATCAAATGTATTTATAAAGCACTTTTTTTCACGTCAGCCGATGTCACAATGTGCTATACAGAAACCCTGCCTAAAACCCCTCAAAACAACAAGCAATGCAGATGTATTTCTCTCTCAGAGCTGAGTGCTGAGAGAGAGAGAGCTGAGAGAGAGAGAGAGAGAGAGAGAGAGAGAGAGAGAGAGAGAGAGAGAGAGAGAGAGAGAGAGAGAGAGAGAGAGAGAGAGAGAGAGAGAGAGAGAAGAGAGAGAGAAGAGAGAGAGAGAGAGAGCTGAGAGAGAAAGAGCTGAGAGAGAAGAGAGAGAGAGAGAGAGAGAGAGAAGAGAGAGAGAGAGAGAGAGAGAGAGAGAGAGAGAGAGAGAGAGAGAAGAGCTGAGAGATAGAGCTGAGAGAGAGAGCTGAGAGAGAGAGAGAGAGCTGAGAGAGAAATAGAGAGCGAGAAAGAAGAATAGGAAATAGACAGCCAGTGAGAGATAGATTAAAACAAGAGATGAACAGTGATGAAAGAGAGAGAGAGACAGACAGAGATAGAGATAGAGAGACAGAGAGAGAGAGTGAGAGCAAGAAAGAACAGAGGAGAGAGAGACAGAGAGAGATAGACAGAGAGGAACTAGAGAGGGGAGACAGAGAGAGAGACAGAGAGAGAGAAGATAGAAGACAGGAGAGAGAGATGGTTATGGTATAGAAGGATGACAGACAGCTATTTCCTGCAGAATATGTGTTTATGCTGAGTAGGGTTTTAGAGGTCGACGTGTGGTGGGGATGAGGGTGGATGAGAGTGGGCTACTTAGATGCTGCCACTCTTCTGGTGGCATCTCAAATGGCACTATATTCCCTACATCGTCCTTTAGACCAGGGCACTATAGAACCCTATTCCAAATAGTGCACTACTTTATTTCAGGGCCCTATAGAACCCTATTCCCTACATAGTGCACTACTTTAGACCAGAGCCTTATAGAACCCTATTCCTATATAGTGCACTACTTTAGCCCAGAGCCCTATAGAACCCTATTCCCTATATGAGTGCACTACTTTAGCCAGGTCCATTAGGGAAGCATCTTAGCACTGTTAGGAGGAGGGGTGATCCATTATGGCTGCCGAGGGCGGCTCAGAGGGAGACAGTTTCATTACCCATTATAGGGATATATGATCACATTGAAGGAAATTACGATAAAGATAGGTATGAGGTAATGATGGTGCTGACCGACTAGGCCCGATGTGGGTGAAACAGGGCGCTTTGATAGGCAAATATGAAAGGAAATAAAGGACATTGAAGCTAGTCGAAGTGAGAAATCGTTTTGGAGAAGGACTCCAGCATGGCAGTTTGAAAGCTGAGATTAGTGTGGACCCGTTTATTAGTGTTAGAGTAGAGGACAATTGGTAAAGGAGGACGATTGGTAGTAGAGGTCGATTGGTAAAGGAGGACAATTGGTTAAAGGAGGACGATTGGTAGTAGAGGACGATTGGTGAAGGAGGACGATTGGTGAAGGAGGACGATTGGTAGAGGAGGTCGATTGGTAAAGGAGGACGATTGGTAAAGGAGGACAATTGGTAAAGGAGGACGATTGGTAAAGGAGGACGATTGGTAGAGGAGGACGATTGGTAGAGGAGGACGATTGGTGAAGGAGGACGATTGGTAAAGGAGGACAATTGGTAAAGGAGGACGATTGGTAGAGGAGGACAATTGGTAAAAGAGGACAATTGGTAAAGGAGGACAATTGGTAAAGGAGGTCGATTGGTAAAGGAGGACGATTGGTAAAGGAGGACGATTGGTAAGGAGGACGATTGGTGAAGGAGGACGATTGGTAGAGGAGGACGATTGGTGAAGGAGGACGATTGGTAAAGGAGGACAATTGGTAAAAGAGGACAATTGGTAAAGGAGGACAATTGGTAAAGGAGGACGATTGTTAAAGGAAGACGATTTTTAAAGGAGGACAATTGGTGAAGGAGGTCGATTGGTAAATGAGGACAATTGGTGAAGGAGGACGATTGGTAAATGAGGACGATTAGTAAAGAAGGACGATTGGTTAAAGGAGGACGATTGGCAGAGGAGGACGATTGGTAAAGAAGGACGATTGGTTAAAGGAGGACGATTGGTAAAGGAGGACGATTGGTTAAAGGAGGACGATTGGTGAAGGAGGACGATTGGTAAATGAGGACGATTAGTAAAGAAGGACGATTGGTTAAAGGAGGACGATTGGCAGAGGAGGACGATTGGTAAAGAAGGACGATTGGTTAAAGGAGGACGATTGGTAAAGGAGGACGATTGGTTAAAGGAGGACGATTGGTAAAGGAGGACAATTGGTAAAGGAGGACGATTGGTTAAAGGAGGACGATTGGTAAAGGAGGACGATTGGTAAAGGAGGACGATTGGTAAAGAAGGACGATTGGTTAAAGGAGGACGATTGGTAAAGGAGGACGATTGGTGAAGGAGGACAATTGGTAAAGAAGGACGATTGGTAAAGGAGGACGATTGGTAAAGGAGGACGATTGGTAAAGGAGGACGATTGGTAAAGGAGGACGCATTGGTAAAGGAGGACAATTGGTAAAGAAGGACGATTGGTTAAAGGAGGACGATTGGTAAAGGAGGACGATTGGTAAGGAGGACAATTGGTAGAGGAGGACGATTGGTAAAGGAGGACGATTGGTAAAGGAGGACGATTGGTTAAAGGAGGACGATTGGTAAAGGAGGACGATTGGTAAAGGAGGACGATTGGTTAAGGAGGACAATTGGTAGAGGAGGACGATTGGTTAAAGGAGGACGATTGGTAAAGGAGGACGATTGGTAAAGGAGGACGATTGGTAGAGGAGGACAACTGGTAAAGGAGGACGATTGGTGAAGGAGGACGATTGGTAAAGGAGGACGATTGGTTAAGGAGGACAATTGGTAGAGGAGGACGATTGGTTAAAGGAGGACGATTGGTAAAGGAGGACGATTGGTAAAGGAGGACGATTGTTAAAGGAAGACGATTGGTAAAGGAGGACGATTGTTAAAGGAGGACGATTGTTAAAGGAAGACGATTTTTAAAGGAGGACAGTTGGTGAAGGAGGTCGATTGGTAAATGAGGACGATTGGTCAAGGAGGACGATTGGTAAATGAGGACGATTAGTAAAGAAGGACGATTGGTTAAAGGAGGACGATTGGCAGAGGAGGACGATTGGTAAAGGAGGACAATTGGTAAAGGAGGACGATTGGTTAAAGGAGGACGATTGGTAAAGGAGGACGCATTGGTTAAAGGAAGACGATTGGTAAAGGAGGACGATTGTTAAAGGAGGACGCATTGTTAAAGGAAGACGATTTTTAAAGGAGGACAATTGGTGAAGGAGGTCGATTGGTAAATGAGGACGATTGGTCAAGGAGGACGATTGGTAAATGAGGACGATTAGTAAAGAAGGACGATTGGTTAAAGGAGGACGATTGGCAGAGGAGGACGATTGGTAAAGGAGGACAATTGGTAAAGGAGGACGATTGGTTAAAGGAGGACGATTGGTAAAAGAGGACAATTGGTAAAGGAGGACGATTGGTAAAGGAGGACGATTGGTAAAGGAGGACGATTGGTAAAGGAGGACGATTGGTAGAGGAGGACGATTGGTAAAGGAGGACGATTGGTTAGAGGAGGACGATTGGTAAAGGAGGACGATTGGTAAAGGAGGACGATTGGTGAAGGAGGACGATTGGTTAAAGGAGGACGATTGGTAAAGGAGGACGATTGGTAAAGGAGGACGATTGGTAAAGGAGGACAATTGGTAGAGGAGGACGATTGGTAAAGGAGGACGATTGGTTAAGGAGGACGATTGGTAGAGGAGGACGATTGGTAAAGGAGGACGATTGGTGAAGGAGGACGATTGGTAAAGGAGGACGATTGGTAAAGGAGGACGATTGGTAAAGGAGGACGATTGGTAAAGGAGGACGATTGGTAGAGGAGGACGATTGGTAAAGGAGGACGATTGGTAAAGGAGGACGATTGGTAGAGGAGGACGATTGGTAGAGGAGGACGATTGGCAAAGGAGGACGATTGGTAGAGGAGGACGATTGGTAAAGGAGGACGATTGGTAGAGGAGGACGATTGGTAAAGGAGGACGATTGGTGAAGGGGGACGATTGGTAAAGGAGGACGATTGGTAGAGGAGGACGATTGGTAGAGGAAGACGATTGGTAAATGAGGACGATTGGTGAAGGAGGACGATTGGTAAATGAGGACGATTAGTAAAGTAGGACGATTGGTTAAAGGAGGACGATTGGCAGAGGAGGACGATTGGTAAAGGAGGACAATTGGTAAAGGAGGACGATTGGTTAAAGGAGGACGATTGGTAAAGGAGGACGATTGGTAAAGGAGGACAATTGGTAGAGGAGGACGATTGGTAAAGGAGGACGATTGGTAAAGGAGGACGATTGGTTAAGGAGGACGATTGGTAAAGGAGGACGATTGGTAAAGGAGGACAATTGGTAGAGGAGGATGATTGGTAGAGGAGGACGATTGGTAAAGGAGGACGATTGGTAAAGGAGGACGATTGGTAAAGGAGGACGATTGGTAAAGGAGGACGATTGGTAGAGGAGGATGATTGGTAGAGGAGGATGATTGGTAAAGGAGGATGATTGGTAGAGGAGGACGATTGGTAGAGGAGGACGATTGGTAAAGGAGGACGATTGGTAGAGGAGGACGATTGGTAAAGGAGGATGATTGGTAGAGGAGGACGATTGGTAAAGGAGGACAATTGGTAGAGGAGGACAATTGGTGAAGGAGGACGATTGGTAGAGGAGGACGATTGGTGAAGGAGGACGATTGGTAGTAGAGGTCGATTGGTGAAGGAGGACGATTGGTGAAGGGGGACGATTGGTGCTAGAGGTCGGTTGATAAAGGAGGACGATTGGTAAAGGAGGCGATTGGTGAAGGATGACGATTGGTGAAGGAGGACGATTGGTAAAGGAGGACGATTGGTAAAGGAGGTCGATTGGTAAAGGAGGTCGATTGGTGAAGGAGGTCGATTGGTAAAGGAGGTCGATTGGTGAAGGAGGACGATTGGTTAAAGGACGACAATTGGTAAAGGAGGATGATTGGTGAAGGAGGACGATTGGTAAAGGAGGTCGATTGGTAAAGGAGGTCGATTGGTGAAGGAGGACGATTGGTTAAAGGACGGACAATTGGTAAAGGAGGATGATTGGTGAAGGAGGACGATTGGTGAAGGAGGACGATTGGTAAAGGAGGACGATTGGTGAAGGAGGACGATTGGTGAAGGAGGACGATTGGTGAAGGAGGACGATTGGTGAAGGAGGACGATTGGTAGAGGAGGACGATTGGTAAAGGAGGACGATTGGTGAAGGAGGACGATTGGTGAAGGAGGACGATTGGTAAAGGAGGACGATTGGTAAAGGAGGACGATTGGCAGAAGGAGGACGATTGGTAAAGGAGGACGATTGGTAAAGGAGGACGATTGGTGAAGGAGGACGATTGGTAGTAGAGGTCGATTGTTGAAGGAGGACGATTGGTTAAAGGAGGACAATTGGTAGAGGAGGACGATTGGTAAAGGAGGACGATTGGTAAAGGAGGACGATTGGTGAAGGAGGACGATTGGTAGTAGAGGTCGATTGGTGAAGGAGGACGATTGGTTAAAGGAGGACAATTGGTAGAGGAGGACGATTGGTAAAGGAGGACAATTGGTAGTAGAGGTCGATTGGTGAAGGAGGACGATTGGTAGAGGAGGACGATTGGTAGAGGAAGACGATTGGTAAAGGAGGACGATTGGTGAAGGAGGACGATTGGTAGTAGAGGTCGATTGGTAAAGGAGGACGATTGGTAAAGGAGGACAATTGGTAAAGGAGGACGATTGGTAGAAGGAGGACGATTGGTAGTAGAGGTCGATTGGTAAAGGAGGTCGATTGATAAAGGAGGACGATTGGTAAAGGAAGGACGATTGGTAGAGGAGGACGATTGGTTAGAGGAGGACAATTGGTAAAGGAGGACGATTGGTGAAGGAGGACGATTGGTAAAGGAGGACAATTGATAAAGGAGGACAATTGATAAAGGAGGACGATTAGTAAAGAAGGACGATTGGTAGAGGAGGACGATTGGTAGAGGAAGACGATTGGTAAAGGAGGAGAGGAAGCTGAAGATGAAACCAGGAGCTTGGTAATGTTTTCTATTAAAACACTATAAATTAAACTAGATTATAGTGTTTTCTGTTAACTATCAATTAAACTAGATTATAGTGTTTTCTGTTAACTATCAATTAAACTAGATTATAGTGTTTTCTGTTAACTATCAATTAAACTAGATTATAGTGTTTTCTGTTAACTATAAATTAAACTAGATTATAGTGTTTTCTGTTAACTATCAATTAAACTAGATTATAGTGTTTTCTGTTAACTATCAATTAAACTAGATTATAGTGTTTTCTGTAAACTAGATTATGCCTTTTTCTGTTAATACACTATAAATCAAACTCGATTATAGTCAAGTCCTGTATGGCTGAATGCATGAACTTGAAACCCACTAGGATCCATAGTTCCACAGCTGTCACTCCCTAGCCACGCCCATATTCACTTCCTGGTTTGAGCGAAACATGGAAGTGTCAGGAAGGGTATCTGTAAACAGAGGGGAAGAGTTAATCACAGTGGTTGTGTTACTATGACAGAGTCACGTTCGGATCAATGCGTCTTCAAGCTGAGTTCTCCCTCCTTCTCCTCCTCTTCCCCACCCTGTGCCAGTCTCACATCTGTTCGCTAGACTACGTGGTGTCTTCAGACGAAGGCGTTTCAAAGTGGTTTTATGGTCTGGTGATGTGTCCTTATCACACGCTCTACAGATCCCATCACCTCGTGTGTCAGCTGTCGAGCACTCAACTTCACAGTCTTCATTCAAATGGCAGTCTGACACTGAGTCTATTCCACCCTGTACCAGTCTGTTCCACCCTGTACCAGTCTGT
>NW_026280610.1:0-4571 GCF_023373465.1 Oncorhynchus keta
TGTAACGAGTTTCCTCCTCTTCTTCCGAAGAGGAGAGAGTATAAACGGATCAGAGGACCAATACGGGCGTAGTAATTTTCCATGGTACTTTTAATGCTATAAGGTACATGAACAAACTAACAAAACAAGAAATGTGAAAACTCAAAAATATCCTATCTGGTGCACACACAGAGACAGGAAACAATCACCCACAAATAATAGTGAAACCTAGGTTACCTAGGCGATTCTCAATCAGAGACAACTAATGACACCTGCCTCTGATTGAGAACCATACTAGGCCGAAACATAGAAATTCCCAAAACCTAGACAAACAAACATAGACTACTCACCCAACTCACGCCCCCACCATACTAACTAAACACAAAACACAGAAAATAAAGGTCAGAACGTGACAGCAACCTCCCCCCCAAAGGTGCGGACCTTCTGGCCGCAAAACCTTGACCCTAGGGGAGGGTCTGGGTGGGCGTCTGTCCGCGGTGGCGGTTCTGGCGCGGGACGCGGACCCCACTTGACCCTTGTCTTGTGCCTTATTTTCCGCCTCCGTGGCTTTCTCACCATGGCAACCCTTCTCAATGACCCCACTGACAGAGGCAGCTCGGGACAGAGGGGCAGGGGCTCTGGACAGAGGGACAGGGGCCTGGACAGAAGGACAGGACTCTGGACAGAGGGACAGGGGCTCTGGCGCTCTGGGCTGGAGGGGCTCTGCCTGGGCTGAGGGGCTCTGGCGCCTGGGCTGAGGGGGCTCTGGGCGCCTGGGCTGAGGGGCCCGGCAGCGGCGCCGGACAGGCGGGACGCCCGGCAGCAGGGGAGGGCGCGCAGCGGGACAGGCGGGACGCCCGGCAGCGGGGCGCAGCGCCGGCACGGCGGGAGGACGCCCGGCAGCAGCGCCGGACAGGCGGGAGGCTCCGGCAGCAGCGCCGGACAGGCGGAGGGGCAGCGCCCGGACAGGCGTGGGAGGCTCCGGCAGCAGCGCCGGACAGGCGGGGAGGCTCCGCAGCAGCCGGACAGGCGGGAGGCCCGGCAGCGGCGCCCGGACAGGCGGAGGCCCGCAGCGGCGCCCGGACAGGCAGGCGGGAGGCCTGGACAGGCGGGAGGCCTGCAGCGCGCCCGGACAGGCGGGAGGCTCCGCAGCGGCGCCCCGGACAGGCGGGAGGCTCCGCAGCTGCGCCGGACAGGCGGGAGTTCCGGCAGCGGCGCCCGGACAGGCGGGAGGCTCCGGCAGTGGCGCCGGACAGGCGGGAGGCTCCGGCAGCGGCGCCGGACAGGCGGGAGGCCCGGACAGGCGGGAGGCTCCGGCAGCGGCGCCGGACAGGCGGGAGGCTCCGGCAGCGGCGCCGGACAGGCGGGAGGCTCCGGCAGCGGCGCCGGACAGGCGGGAACGCTCCGGCAGCGGCGCCGGACAGGCGGGAGCACCTGCAGGGAGGAGACTGAGAGACAGCCTGGTGCGTGGAGCTGCTACAGGAGGCTACCAGGCTGGGGAGACTTTCAGGAGGCTTGGTGTTAGAAGGAGCCTGAAAGACCGGGCTGTGGGGAGCACTGGAGCTCTGGTGCGCAACCTTGGCACCACTTCCCCAGGCTGGACAACTACTCGAGCCCGGACCTTCCAGAGTGCAGGCACAGGTTGAACCGGGCTGTGGGTAAGCACGGGAGATCTAGTGCTTACTACACGCACCTCTCCCCTAGGCTCCACTCCCACAGTTGCCCGGTACGAGCGGAGCGCAGGCAGAGGACGCACTGCACCCTCCCAGCGCCCCGGAGACACAGCACGCAGAGCCGGCGCAGGATAACCTGGACCAAGACTGCGTACCGGCGACCAGACCCGCTGAGCAGGCACCATACGCCCTGGCTCAATGCCCAAACTCGCATGGCACTCTCGGGGGCTGTCCTATAGCGCACCGGGCTATGGACACGCACTGGCGACACCGTGCGCTCAACCGCATAACACGGTGCCTGACCAGTAATGCGCTGCTTATCATAAGCACGAGGAGTGAGCTCAGGTCTGCTACCTGGCTTAGTATCACACTCGTGTGCCCCCCAAAAAACATTTGGGGCTGCCTCTCGTACCTGTCGCACTGCCGTGCTGGCTTCGCCAACCTCATTCTCCTGTAACCTTCCTTGCATTGCTCCATCGAATCCCAGGCGGGCTCCGGCACTCTCCCTGGGTCGACCGCCCACCTATCTATCTCCTCCCAAGTTGTGTAGTCCAGATTCAGCTCTGATGCTTGCCGCTGTTGTTGCTGCTGCTGCTGCTGTCGTCGCTGTCCTTTACCACGCCGCTTGGTCCGATTGTGGTGGGTGATTCTGTAACGAGTTTCCTCCTCTTCTTCCGAAGAGGAGAGGCGAAACGGATCAGAGGACCAATACGCGGCGTGGTAATTTTCCATGGTACTTTTTTAATGCTTTCAGGTACACATGAACAAACTAACAAAACAAGAAATGTGAAACTCAAATTACAGTCCTATCTGGTGCACACACAGAGACAGGAAACAATCACCCACAAACACACAGTGAAACCCAGGCCACCTAAGTATGATTCTCAATCAGAGACAACTAATGACACCTGCCTCTGATTGAGAACCATACTAGGCCGAAACATAGAAATTCCCAAAACCTAGACAAACAAACATAGACTGCCCACCCAACTCACGCCCTGACCATACTAACTAAACACAAAACACAGAAAATAAAGGTCAGAACGTGACAATTATAGACACTATGTCCTGGGATTTACTATGGTCTACTGTGTAGAAGAACCCCTTACAGTATTATAGACACTATGACCTGGGATTTACTATGATCTACTATGCAGAAGAACCCCTACAGTATTATAGACACTATGACCTGGGATTTACTATGGTCTACTATGTAGAAGAACCCCTACAGTATTATAGACACTATGACCTGGGATTTACTATGGTCTACTATGTAGAAGAACCCTTACAGTATTATAGACACTATGTCCTGGGATTTACTATGATCTACTATGCAGAAGAACCCCTTACAGTATTATAGACACTATGAGCTGGGATTTACTATGGTCTATTATGTAGATTAACCCCTTACAGTATTATAGACACTATGACCTGGGATTTACTATGGTCTACTATGTAGAAGAACTCCCTTACAGTATTATAGACACTATGACCTATGTTATACACTATGTTATATACACTGTGAAATAACACATATGGAATCATGTAGTAACCACAAAAGTGTTAACAGCTTTGCACACTCTTGGAAACATCTGTGTCTTAACAGAAACATCTGTGTCTTAACATTACTGTCAGATGAGAAACATCTCTGTCTTAACAAAAACATCTGTGTCTTAACATTACTGTCAGATGATAAACATCTGTGTCTTAACATTACTGTCAGATGAGAAACATCTGTGTCTTAACATTACTGTCAGATGAGAAACATCTGTGTCTTAACATTACTGTCAGATGAGAAACATCTGTGTCTTAACATTACTGTCACATGAGAAACATCTGTGTCTTAACATTACTGTCACATTAAAAACATCTGTGTCTTAACATTACTGTCAGATGAGAAACATCTGTGTCTTACCATTACTGTCAGATGAAAACATCTGTGTCTTAACAGAAACCTCTGTGTCTTAACATTACTGTCGAGATGAGAAACATCTGTGTCTTACCATTACTGTCAGATGAGAAACATCTGTGTCTTAACAGAAACATCTGTGTCTTAACATTACTGTCACATTAAAAACATCTGTGTCTTAACATTACTGTCAGATGAGAAACATCTGTGTCTTACCATTACTGTCAGATGAAAAACATCTGTGTCTTAACAGAAACCTCTGTGTCTTAACATTACTGTCAGATAAGAAACATCTGTGTCTTAACATTACAGTCAGATGAAAAACATCTGTGTCTTAACAGAAACATCTGTGTCTTAACATAAACATCTGTGTCTTAACATTACTGTCAGATGAGAAACATCTGTGTCTTACCATTACTGTCAGATGAGAAACATCTGTGTCTTACCATTACTGTCAGATGAGAAACATCTGTGTCTTAACATTACTGGTCAGATGAGAAACATCTGTGTCTTAACAGAAACATCTGTGTCTTAACAGAAACATCTGTGTCTTAACATTACTGTCAGATGAAAAACATCTGTGTCTTAACAGAAACATCTGTGTCTCAACATTACTGTCAGATGAAAACATCTGTGTCTTAACATTACAGTCAGGATGAAAAACATCTGTGTCTTAACAGAAACATCTGTGTCTTAACATTACTGTCAGATGAGAAACATCTGTGTCTTAACATTACTGTCAGATGAGAAACATCTGTGTCTTAACATTACTGCCAGATGAGAAACATCTGTGTCTTAACATTACTGTCAGATGAGAAACATCTGTGTCTTAACAGAAACATCTGTGTCTTAACAGAAACATCTGTGTCTTAACATTACAGTCAGATGAGAAACATCTGTGTCTTACCATTACTGTCAGATGAGAAACATCTGTGTCTTAACAGAAACATCTGTGTCTTAACATTACTGTCAGATGAGAAACATCTGTGTCTTAACAGAAACATCTGTGT
>NW_026280611.1:0-10703 GCF_023373465.1 Oncorhynchus keta
AGTACCCCATAACACCAGTGGAGTACCCCATAACACCAGTGGAGTAACACCAGTGGAGTACCCCATAACACCAGTATAGTACCCCATAACACCAGTATAGTACCCCATAACACCAGTATAGTATAACACCAGTATAGTACCCCATAACATCAGTATAGTACCCCATAACATCAGTGGAGTACCCCATAACACCAGTATAGTACCCCATAACATCAGTATAGTACCCCATAACGTCAGTATAGTACCCCATAACATCAGTGGAATACCCCACAACGCCAGTATAGTACCCCATAACACCAGTATAGTACCCCATAACACCAGTATAGTACCCCATAACATCAGTATAGTACCCCCATAACGTCAGTATAGTACCCCATAACATCAGTGGAGTGCCCCATAACACCAGTATAGTACCCCATAACATCAGTATAGTACCCCATAACGCCAGTATAGTACCCCATAACACCAGTGGAATACCCCATAACATCAGTGGAGTACCCCATAACACCAGTATAGTACCCCATAACGTCAGTATAGTACCCCATAACATCAGTATAGTACCCCATAACGTCAGTATAGTACCCCATAACATCAGTGGAATACCCCATAACACCAGTATAGTACCCCACATAACACCAGTATAGTACCCCATAACATCAGTATAGTACCCCATAACGCCAGTATAGTACCCCATAACATCAGTGGAATACCCCATAACACCAGTATAGTACCCCATAACACCAGTATAGTACCCCATAACACCAGTATAGTACCCCATAACACCAGTGGAGTACCCCATAACACCAGTGGAGTACCCCATAACATCAGTGGAGTGCCCCCCCATAACACCAGTATAGTACCCCATAACACCAGTATAGTACCCCATAACACCAGTGGAATACCCCATAACATCCAGTATAACACCAGTATAGCAATCCCATAACATCAGTATAGTACCCCATAACGTCAGTATAGTACCCCATAACACCAGTATAGTACCCCATAACACCAGTATAGTACCCCATAACACCAGTATAGTACCCCATAACGCCAGTATAGTGCCCCATAACGTCAGTATAGTACCCCATAACACCAGTATAGTACCCCATAACATCAGTATAGTACCCCATAACGTCAGTATAGTACCCCATAACATCAGTGGAATACCCCACAACGTCAGTATAGTACCCCATAACACCAGTATAGTACCCCATAACACCAGTATAGTACCCCATAACATCAGTATAGTACCCCATAACGTCAGTATAGTACCCATAACATCAGTGGAGTACCCCATAACACCAGTATAGTACCCCATAACATCAGTGGAGTACCCCATAACACCAGTATAGTACCCCATAACGTCAGTGAGTGCCCCATAACGCCAGTGGAGTACCCCATATGCCAGTGGAGTACCCCGTAACGTCAGTATAGTACCCCATAACGCCAGTGGAGTACCCCATAACACCTGTGGAGTACCCCATAACGCCAGTGGAGTCCCCCATAACGCCAGTGGAGTACCCCGTAACGCCAGTGGAGTACCCCGTAACGTCAGTGGAGTCCCCCATGTCAGTATAGTACCCCATAACGCCAGTGGAGTACCCCCATAACACCAGTATAGTACCCGTAACGTCAGTGGAGTACCCCGTAACGTCAGTGGAGTCCCCCATAACGCCAGTAGTACCCCATAACATCAGTGGAGTACCCCATAACGCCAGTATAGTACCCCATAACGTCAGTATAGTACCCCATAATGTCAGTATAGTACCCCATAACGCCAGTGGAGTGCCCCATAACACCAGTGGAGTACCCCATAACACTAGTGGAGTGCCCCCATAACACCAGTATAGTACCCCATAACACCAGTATAGTACCCCATAACGTCAGTATAGTCCCCCATAACACTAGTATAGTACCCCATAACACCAGTGGAGTACCCCATAACACCAGTGGAGTACCCCATAACGTCAGTATAGTGCCCCATAACACCAGTATAGTACCCCATAACACCAGTATAGTACCCCATAACACCAGTATAGTACCCCCATAACGTCAGTATAGTACCCCATAACACCAGTATAGTACCCCATAACACCAGTGTAGTACCCCATAACACCAGTATAGTGCCCCATAACACCAGTATAGTACCCCATAACGTCAGTATAGTACCCCATAACGTCAGTGGAGTACCCCATAACACCAGTATAGTACCCCATAACGCCAGTATAACACCAGTACCCCATAACACCAGTATAGTACCCCATAACACCAGTATAGTACCCCCATAACACCAGTATAGTACCCCATAACGCCAGTATAGTACCCCATAACACCAGTATAGTACCCCATAACACCAGTATAGTACCCCATAACGTCCAGTATAGTACCCCATAACACCAGTATAGTACCCCATAACACCAGTATGAGTACCTCATAACACCAGTATAGTACCCCATAACACCAGTATAGTACCCCATAACACCAGTATAGTACCCCATAACACCAGTATAGTACCTTATAACACCAGTATAGTGCCCATAACACCAGTATAGTACCCATAACACCAGTATAGTACCCCCATAACATCAGTGGAGTACCCCATAACACCAGTATAGTACCCCATAACGCCAGTGGAGTACCCCATAACGTCAGTGGAGTACCCCATAATGCCAGTGGAGTGCCCCGTAACACCAGTATAGTACCCCATAACGCCAGTGGAGTACCCCATAACACCAGTGGAGTACCCCATAACTTACCAGTGGAGTCCCCATAACGCCAGTGGAGTACCCCGTAACACCAGTGAGTACCCCGTAACGTCAGTGGAGTCCCCCATGTCAGTATAGTACCCCATAACGCCAGTGGAGTGCCCCCATAACACCAGTATAGTACTCCCACGTCAGTATAGTGCCCCATAACATCAGTGGAGTCCCCCATAACGTCAGTATAGTACCCCATAACATCAGTGGAGTACCCCATAACGCCAGTATAGTACCCCATAACGTCAGTATAGTACCCCATAACGTCAGTATAGTACCCCATAACACCAGTGGAGTACCCCATAACACCAGTGGAGTACCCCATAACACCAGTGGAGTACCCCATAACACCAGTATAGTACCCCATAACACCAGTATAGTACCCCATAACGCCAGTATAGTACCCCATAACACCAGTATAGTACCCCATAACACCAGTATAGTAACACCAGTGGAGTGCCCCATAACACCAGTATAGTCCCCCATAACGTCAGTATAGTACCCCATAACACCAGTGTAGTACCCCATAACACCAGTATAGTACCCCATAACACCAGTATAGTACCCCATAACACCAGTATAGTACCCCATAACGTCAGTGGAGTACCCCATAACACCAGTATAGTACCCCATGTCAGTATAGTACCCCATAACACCAGTATAGTACCCCATAACACCAGTATAGTACCCCATAACACCAGTATAATTGCCCCATAACACCAGTATAGTACCCCATAACACCAGTATAGTACCCCATAACATCAGTATAGTGCCCCATAACACCAGTATAGTACCCCATAACACCAGTATAGTACCCCATAACACCAGTATAGTACCCCATAACACCAGTATAGTACCCCATAACACCAGTATAGTACCCCATAACACCAGTATAGTACCCCCATAACACCAGTATAGTACCCCATAACACCAGTATAGTACCCCATAACACCAGTATAGTGCCCCCATAACACCAGTGGAAGTACCCCATAACACCAGTATAGTACCCCATAACACCAGTATAGTACCCCATAACGTCAGTATAGTACCCCATAACATCAGTGGAGTACCCCATAACACCAGTATAGTACCCCATAACACCAGTGGAGTACCCCATAACACCAGTATAGTACCCCATAACACCAGTATAGTGCCCACAACACCAGTATAGTACCCCATAACACCAGTATAGTACCCCATAACACCAGTATAGTACCCCATAACACCAGTATAGTACCCCATAACACCAGTATAGTACCCCATAACACCAGTATAGTACCCCATAACACCAGTATAGTACCCCATAACGTCAGTATAGTACCCCATAACATCAGTATAGTACCCCATAACATCAGTATAGTGCCCCATAACACCAGTGGAGTACCCCATAACACCAGTGGAGTACCCCATAACACCAGTGGAGTACCCCATAACACCAGTATAGTACTTATAACACCAGTATAGTACCCCATAACACCAGTATAGTACCCCATAACACCAGTGGAGTACCCCATAACACCAGTATAGTACCCCATAACACCAGTATAGTACCCCATAACACCAGTATAGTACCCCATAACACCAGTATAGTACCCCATAACATCAGTATAGTACCCCATAACATCAGTGGAGTACCCCATAACACCAGTATAGTACCCCATAACATCAGTATAGTACCCCATAACATCAGTATAGTACCCCATAACATCAGTATAGTGCCCCATAACACCAGTATAGTACCCCATAACACCAGTGGAGTACCCCATAACACCAGTATAGTACCCCATAACGTCAGTATAGTACCCATAACACCAGTATAGTACCCCCATAACACCAGGTATAGTACCCCATAACACCAGTATAGTACCCATAACACCAGTATAGTACCCCATAACATCAGTATAGTACCCCATAACATCAGTGGAGTGCCCCATAACACCAGTGGAGTACCCCATAACATCAGTATAGTACCCCATAACGCCAGTATAGTACCCCATAACATCAGTGGAATGCCCCCATAACACCAGTATAGTACCCCATAACACCAGTATAGTACCCCATAACGTCAGTATAGTACCCCATAACATCAGTATAGTCCCCCATAACGTCAGTATAGTACCCCATAACATCAGTGGAGTACCCCATAACACCAGTATAGTACCCCATAACATCAGTATAGTACCCCATAACGTCAGTATAGTACCCCATAACACCAGTGGAATACCCCATAACATCAGTGAGTACCCCATAACACCAGTGGAGTACCCCATAACGTCAGTATAGTGCCCCATAACATCAGTATAGTACCCCATAACGTCAGTATAGTACCCCCATAACATCAGTGGAATACCCCATAACACCAGTATAGTACCCCATAACACCAGTATAGTACCCCATAACATCAGTATAGTACCCCATAACACCAGTATAGTACCCCATAACATCAGTGGAATACCCCATAACACCAGTATAGTACCCCATAACATCAGTATAGTACCCCATAACACCAGTATAGTACCCCATAACACCAGTAGTACTTATAACACCAGTGGAGTACCCCATAACATCAGTGGAGTACCCCCATAACACCAGTATAGTACCCCATAACACCAGTATAGTACCCCATAACACCAGTATAGTACCCCATAACACCAGTATAGTACTTATAACACCAGTATAGTACCCCATAACATCAGTATAGTACCCCATAACACCAGTATAGTACCCCATAACACCAGTATAGTACCCCATAACACCAGTATAGTACCCCATAACACCAGTATAGTACCCCATAACATCAGTATAGTACCCATAACACCAGTATATACCCCATAACACCAGTATAGTACCCCATAACACCAGTATAGTACCCCATAACATCAGTATAGTACCCCATAACACCAGTATAGTACCCCATAACATCAGTGGAATACCCCATAACACCAGTATAGTACCCCATAACACCAGTATAGTACCCCATAACACCAGTATAGTACCCCATAACATCAGTATAGTACCCCATAACACCAGTATAGTACCCCATAACATCAGTGGAGTACCCCATAACACCAGTATAGGCACCCCATAACATCAGTGGAGTACCCCATAACACCAGTATAGTACCCCATAACGTCAGTGGAGTACCCCATAACGTCAGTGGAGTGCCCCATAATGCCAGTGGAGTACCGTAACGTCAGTATAGTACCCTTATAACGCCAGTGGAGTACCCCATAACACCTGTGGAGTACCCCATAACGCCAGTGGAGTCCCCCATAACGCCAGTGGAGTACCCCGTAACGTCGGTGGAGTACCCCGTAACGTCAGTGGAGTCCATGTCAGTATAGTGCCCATAACGCCAGTGGGTGCCCCCATAACGCCAGTATAGTACCCGCAACGTCAGTGGAGTACCCCGTAACGTCAGTGGAGTCCCCCATAACGTCAGTATAGTACCCCATAAACATCAGTGGGTACCCCATAACGCCAGTATAGTGCCCCATAACGTCAGTATAGTACCCCATAACGTCAGTATAGTACCCCATAACGCCAGTGGAGTGCCCCATAACACCAGTGGAGTGCCCCCATAACACTAGTGGAGTACCCCATAACACCAGTATAGTACCCCATAACACCAGTATAGTACCCCCATACGTCAGTATATAGTGCCCCATAACACCAGTATAGTACCCCATAACACCAGTATAGTACCCCATAACACCAGTGGACGTCAGTATAGTACCCCATAACACCAGTATGGTACCCCATAACACCCCATAACACCAGTATAGTACCCCATAACACCAGTATAGTACCCCATAACACCAGTATAGTACCCCATAACGCCAGTATAGTACCCCATAACACCAGTATAGTACCCCATAACACCAGTATAGTACCCCATAACACCAGTATAGTACCCATAACACCAGTATAGTGCCCCATAACACCAGTATAGTACCCCATAACGTCAGTATAGTACCCCATAACACCAGTATAGTACCCCATAACGTCAGTATAGTACCCCATAACACCAGTATAGTACCCATAACACCAGTATAGTACCCCATAACACCAGTATAGTATAGTATAGTACCCCATAACACCAGTGCCCCATAACACCAGTATAGTACCCCATAACACCAATTATAGTACCCCATAACGTCAGTATAGTACCCCATAACACCAGTGCCCCATAGTACCCCATAACACCAGTATAGTACCCTATAACACCAGTATAGTACCCCATAGTGCCCCACCAGTATAGTACCCCATAACACCAGTATAGTACCCCATAACACCAGTGCCCCATAGTACCCCATAACACCAGTATAGTACCCCATAACACCAGTATAGTACCCCATAACACCAGTATAGTACCCCATAACACCAGTATAGTGCCCATAACACCAGTATAGTACCCCATAACACCAGTATAGTACCCCATAACACCAGTATAGTACCCCATAACGTCAGTATAGTACCCCCATAACATCAGTATAGTACCCCCATAACGCCAGTATAGTACCCCATAACACCAGTGGAGTACCCCATAACACCAGTGGAGTACCCCATAACACCAGTGGAGTGCCCCACAACGATCAGTATAGTACCCCATAACACCAGTATAGTACCCCATAACACCAGTATGCCCCATAACACCATGCGGTACCCCATAACACCAGTATAGTACCCCATAACACCAGTATAGTACCCCATAACACCAGTATAGTACCCCATAACACCAGTATAGTACCCCATAACGTCAGTATAGTACCCCCATAACATCAGTATAGTACCCCATAACGTCAGTATAGTGCCCCATAACACCAGTGGAGTACCCCCATAACACCAGTGGAGTACCCCATAACACCAGTGGAGTACCCCACAACGTCAGTATAGTGCCCCCATAACACCAGTGGAGTACCCCATAACACCAGTGGAGTGCCCCATAACACCAGTGGAGTGCCCCATAACACCAGTATAGTACCCCATAACACCAGTATAGTACTCCATAACACCAGTATAGTACCCCATAACACCAGTATAGTACCCCATAACATCAGTATAGTGCCCCATAACATCAGTGGAGTACCCCATAACACCAGTATAGTGCCCCATAACATCAGTATAGTACCCCATAACGTCAGTATAGTACCCCATAACATCAGTGGAATACCCACAACGTCAGTATAGTACCCCATAACACCAGTATAGTACCCCATAACACCAGTATAGTACCCATAACATCAGTATAGTACCCCATAACGTCAGTATAGTACCCCATAACATCAGTGGAGTACCCCATAACACCAGTATAGTACCCCATAACATCAGTATAGTACCCCATAACGCCAGTATAGTACCCCATAACACCAGTGGAATGCCCCATAACATCAGTGGAGTACCCCATAACACCAGTATAGTACCCCATAACGTCAGTATAGTGCCCCATAACATCAGTATAGTACCCCATAACGTCAGTATAGTACCCCATAACATCAGTGGAATACCCCATAACACCAGTATAGTACCCCATAACACCAGTATAGTACCCCATAACATCAGTATAGTACCCCATAACGTCAGTATAGTACCCCATAACATCAGTGGAATACCCCCATAACACCAGTATAGTACCCCATAACACCAGTATAGTACCCCATAACACCAGTATAGTACCCCATAACACCAGTGGATTGCCCCATAACACCAGTGGAGTACCCCATAACATCAGTGGAGTACCCCCATAACACCAGTATAGTACCCCATAACACCAGTATAGTACCCCATAACACCAGTGGAATGCCCCATAACATCAGTGGAGTACCCCATAACACCAGTGTATAGTGCCCCATATAACATCAGTATAGTACCCCATAACGTCAGTATAGTACCCCATAACACCAGTATAGTACCCCATAACACCAGTATAGTACCCCATAACACCAGTATAGTACCCCATAACATCAGTATAGTACCCCCATAACACCAGTATAGTACCCCATAACACCAGTATAGTACCCCATAACATCAGTATAGTACCCCATAACGTCAGTATAGTACCCCATAACATCAGTGGAATACCCCACAACACCAGTATAGTACCCCATAACACCAGTATAGTACCCCATAACACCAGTATAGTACCCCATAACATCAGTATAGTACCCCATAACGTCAGTATAGTACCCCATAACATCAGTGGAGTACCCCATAACACCAGTATAGTACCCCATAACATCAGTGGAGTACCCCATAACACCAGTATAGTACCCCATAACGTCAGTGGAGTACCCCATAACGTCAGTGGAGTACCCCATAATGCCAGTGGAGTACCCCGTAACGTCAGTATAGTACCCCATAACGCCAGTGGAGTACCCCATAACACCTGTGGAGTACCCCCATAACGCCAGTGGAGTCCCCCATAACGCCAGTGGAGTACCCCGTAACCCAGTGGAGTACCCCGCGTCAGTGGAGTCCCCATGTCAGTATAGTACCCCCATAACGCCAGTGGGTACCCCATAACACCAGTATAGTGCCCGTAACGTCAGTGGAGTACACCCGTAACGTCAGTGGAGTCCCCCATAACGTCGGTATAGTACCCCCATAACATCAGTGGAGTACCCCATAACGCCAGTATAGTACCCCCATAACGCCAGTATAGTACCCCATAACGTCAGTATGGTACCCCATAACGCCAGTGGAGTACCCCATAACACCAGTGGGAGTACCCCATAACACTAGTGGAGTACCCCATAACACCAGTATAGTACCCCATAACACCAGTATAGTACCCCATAACGCCAGTATAGTACCCCATAACACCAGTATAGTACCCCATAACACCAGTGGAGCACCCCATAACACCAGTGGAGTACCCCATAACGTCAGTATAGTACCCCATAACACTCAGTATAGTACCCCATAACACCAGTATAGTACCCCCATAACGCCAGTATAGTACCCCATAACACCAAAGTATAAAAATTCCCATAACACCAGTATAGTACCCCATAACACCAGTATAGTACCCCATAACACCAGTATAGTACCCCTATAACACCAGTATAGGAGAAATCTCTATAACGCCAGTATAGTACCCCATAACACCAGTATAGTACCCCATAACTCCAGTATAGTACCCCATAACTCCAGTATAGTACCCCATAACACCAGTATAGTACCCCATAACGCCAGTATAGTACCCCATAACACCAGTATAGTACCCCATAACACCAGTATAGTACCCCATAACGCCAGTATAGTACCCCATAACACCAGTATAGTACCCCATAACACCAGTATAGTACCCCATAACACCAGTATAGTACCCCATAACACCAGTATAGTACCCCATAACACCAGTATAGTACCCCATAACGCCAGTATAGTACCCCATAACACCAGTATAGTACCCCATAACACCAGTATAGTACCCCATAACACCAGTATAGTACCCCATAACACCAGTATAGTACCCCATAACGCCAGTATAGTACCCCATAACGCCAGTATAGTACCCCATAACGCCAGTATAGTACCCCATAACGCCAGTGGAGTACCCCATAACGCCAGTGGAGTACCCCATAACGCCAGTGGAGTACCCCATAACACCAGTATAGTACCCCATAACACCAGTATAGTACCCCATAACACCAGTATAGTACCCCATAACACCAGTATAGTACCCCATAACACCAGTATAGTACCCCATAACGCCAGTATAGTACCCCATAACACCAGTATAGTACCCCATAACGCCAGTATAGTACCCCATAACATCAGTATAGTACCCCATAACGCCAGTATAGTACCCTATAACACCAGTGGAGTACCCCATAACACCAGTGGAGTACCCCATAACACCAGTGGAGTACCCCTATAACATCAGTATAGTACCCCATAACACCAGTGGAGTACCCCATAACACCAGTGTGAGTACCCCATAAC
>NW_026280612.1:0-8398 GCF_023373465.1 Oncorhynchus keta
AGAGAGAAGAGGATAGGAGGAGAGAAGAGAGGGATGAGGATAGGACAGGAGGAGAGGAGAGAGAAGAGGATAGGAGAGGAGGAAGAGAGAGAGGAAGAGAGGATATGAGAGAGAAGGAGAGGAGTAGGAGATGGGGAATAGAGGAGAGGAGGGAGAGAAGAAGAGGATAGGAGAGAGAAGAAGAGGATAGGATAGGAGAGGAGAGGAGAGGAGAGGAGGGGAGAGGGAGAGGAGGGAGGGAGAGAGAGAGAAGAGGATAGGAGGAGAGAGAAGAAGAGGATAGGAGAGAGAGAGGAAGAGGATAGGATGGGAGAGGAGAGGAGAGGAGAGGAAGGAGAGGAGAGAGGAGAGGAGAGGAGAGGAGAGAGTAGAGGAGAGATTAGAGAAGGAGAGGGAGAGGAGAGGAGAGGAGAGGAGAGGAGAGGAGAGAGGAGAGAGAAGAGGATAGGAGAGGAGAAGAGAGGATAGGATAGGAGAGGAGAGGATGTCATGCTGGAGGGTCATGTCAGGATGAGCAGCATGGCTGGTGGGATTGTCATGCTGGAGGGTCATGTCAGGATGAGCAGTATTGTCTGGTGGCATTGTAATGCTGGAGGGTCATGTCAGGATGAGCCTGCAGGAAGGAGTACCACATGAGGGAGAAGGATGTATTCCCTGTAACGCACAACGTTGAGATTGCCTGCAATGACATCAAGCTCAGTGTGATGATGCTGTGACACACCGCCTCAGACCATGACAGACCCTCCACCTCCAAATCGATCCCGCTCCAGAGTACAGGCCTCGGTGTAGCGTACAATCCAAGATGGCGTAGCAGTGCAGGCGTGTTTTGTCGTTGTGTAAATATTGTTTTTTTGTTTTTATATATATTTCAATATTTTTCAATATCTTTTCCATTTTTAAATTCAACATACCTTCCGCCTCACCCAATGTGATACTAATGTGCTATTTTTAGACCTTATAGTGCGAACCTCCATCAGAAGCTAGCCACCAGATGCTCACCAGCTAATTAGCTACTAGCTATTTAGTCATTGTTAGCCACTGTTAGCGGCCTTTACCTTTAGCTCAGACACCAGCCGCTTTAAGCCTGGATAATACCCGCCAGTCTGCACAGAGCGATATCAACGGGACTGTTTTTTCTCCACTACATCGCCAGATTCCTGCCGTAAGCGCTGGACCATTACATTTACATTACATTTACACTACATTTACATTACATTTATATTACATTTACATTACATTTACATTACATTTACATTACATTTACACTACATTTACATTACATTTACATTACATTTACATTACATTTACACTACATTTACATTACATTTACATTACATTTATATTACATTTACATTACATTTACATTACATTTATATTACATTTACATTACACTTACATTACATTTACATTACATTTAAGTCATTTAGCAGACGCTCTTATCCAGAGCGACTTACAAATTGGTGCATTCACCTTATGACATCCAGTGGAACAGCCACTTTACAATGGTGCATCTAAATCTTTTAAGGGGGGGTAGAAGGATTACTTTATCCTATCCTAGGTATTCACTTAAGAGGTGGGGTTTCAGTGTCTCCGGAAGGTGGTGATTGACTCCGCTGTCCTGGTGTCGTGAGGAGTTTGTTTCCACCATTGGGGGGCCAGAGCAGCGAACAGTTTTGACTGGGCTGAGCGGGAACTGTACTTCCTCATTACTCCAGATCGCCGCAGCTAGCTAGCTGAACCTTGCACTGTAATAGGAGGAAGAAATGTATTCAGGAAAACAAACCCACTGGGCGCCTCAAACCCACTGGTGGGCGCCTCAAACCCACTGGGCGCCTCAAACCCACTGGTGGGCGCCTCAAACCCACTGGTGGGCGGCGCCTCAAACCCACTGTGGCGCCTCAAACCCACTGGGCGCCTCAAACCCACTGGTGGGCACCTCAAACCCACTGGGCGCCTCAAACCCACTGGGCGCCTCAAACCCACTAGGCGCCTCAAACCCACTGGGCGCCTCAAACCCACTGGGCGCCTCAAACCCACTGGGCGCCTCAAACCCACTGGGCGCCTCAAACCCACTGGGCGCCTCACCCTGGGCGCCTCAAACCCACTGGGCGCTCTCAACCTACTAGTGGGCGCCTCAAACCCACTGGGCGCTAAACCCACTGGGCGCTCAAACCCACTGGTGGGCGCCTCCAAAGCCCACTGGTGGGCGCCTCAAACCCACTGGGCGCCTCAAACCCACTGGGCGCCTCAAACCCACTTGGCGCCTCAAACCCACTGGGCGCCTCAAACCCACTGGGGCGCCTCAAACCCACTGGGCGCCTCAAACCCACTGGGCGCCTCAAACCTACTGGGCGCCTCAAACCTACTGGGTGCTTCTCCAAACCTACTGGTAGGGCGCCTCAAACCTACTGGTGGGCGCCTCAAACCTACTGGGCGCCTCAAACCCACTGGGCGCCTCAAACCCACTGGTGGGCGCCTCAAACCCACTGGGCGCCTCAAACCCACTGGGCGCCTCAAACCCACTGGGCGCCTCCAAACCCACTGGTGGCGCCTCAAACCCACTGGTGGGCGCCTCAAACCCACTGGGCGCCTCAAACCCACTGGTGGCGCCTCAAACCCACTGGGCGCCTCAAACCCACTGGGCGCCTCAAACCACTGGGCGCCTCAAGCCCACTGGGCGCCTCAAACTCACTGGGCGCCTCAAACCCACTGGGCGCCTCAAACCCACTGGTGGGCGCCTCAAACCCACTGGTGGGCGCCTCAAACCCACTGGGCGCCTCAAACCCACTGGGCGCCTCAAACCCACTGGGCGCCTCAAACCCACTGGTGGGCGCCTCAAACCCACTGGTGGGCGCCTCAAACCCACTGGGCGCCTCAAACCCACTGGGCGCCTCAAACCCACTGGGCGCTCAACCCACTGGGCGCCTCAAACCCACTTGGGCGCCTCAAACCCACTGGTGGCGCCTCAAACCCACTGGGCGCCTCAAACCCACTGGGCGCCTCAAACCCACTGGTGGGCGCCTCAAACCCACTGGGTGCCTCAAACCTACTGGGCGCCTCAAACCCACTGGGCGCCTCAAACCCACTGGGCGCCTCAAACCCACTGGGCGCCTCAAACCCACTGGGCGCCTCAAACCCACTGGTGGGCGCCTCAACCCACTGGGCGCCTCAAGCCCACTGGGCGCCTCAAACCCACTGGGCGCCTCAACCCACTGGTGCGCCTCAAACCCACTGGGCGCCTCAAACCCACTGGTGGGCGCCTCAAACCCACTGGTGGGCGCCTCAAACCCACTGGGCGCCTCCAAACCCACTGGGCGCCTCAAACCCACTGGGCGCCTCAAACCCACTGGCGCCTCAAACCACTGGGCGCCTCAAACCCACTGGGTGCCTCAAACCCACTGGCCAAACCCACTGGGCGCCTCAAACCCACTGGGCGCCTCAAACCCACTGGTGGCGCCTCAACCCACTGGGCGCCTCAAACCCACTGGGCGCCTCAAACCCACTGGTGGCGCCTCAAACCCACTGGGCGCCTCAAACCCACTGGGCGCCTCAAACCCACTGGGCGCCTCAAACCCACTGGGTGCCTCAAACCCACTGGGCGCCTCAAACCCACTGGGCGCCTCAAACCCACTGGGCGCCTCAAACCCACTGGGCGCCTCCAAACCCACTGGTCGCCTCAAACCCACTGGGCGCCTCAAACCCACTGGTGGCGCCTCAAACCCACTGGGCGCCTCAAACCCACTGGGCGCCTCAAACCCACTGGGCGCCTCAAACCCACTGGGCGCCTCAAACCCACTGGGCGCCTCAAACCCACTGGGCGCCTCAAACCCACTGGTGCGCCTCAAACCCACTGGTGGGCACCTCAAACCCACTGGCTGGGCGCCTCAAACCCACTGGGCGCCTCAAACCCACTGGTGGCGCCTCAAACCCACTGGTGCGCTCAAACCCACTGCGCTCAAACCCACTGGTGGGCGCCTCAAACCCACTGGGCGCCTCAAACCCACTGGGCGCCTCAAACCCACTGGGCGCCTCAAACCCACTGGGCGCCTCAAACCACTGGGCGCTCAAACCCACTGGGCGCCTCAAACCCACTGGGCGCCTCAAACCCACTGGTGGGCGCTCAAACCCACCGTGCGCCTCAAACCCACTGGGCGCCTCAAACCCACTGGGCGCCTCAAACCCACTGGGCGCCTCAAACCTACTGGGCGCCTCAAACCCACTGGTGGGCGCCTCAAACCCACGTGGGCGCCTCAAACCCACTGGGCGCCTCAAACCCACTGGGCGCCTCAAACCCACTGGGCGCCTCAAACCACTGGGCGCCTCAAACCCACTGGGCGCCTCAAACCCACTGGGCGCCTCAAACCCACTGGGCGCCTCAAACCCACTGGGCGCCTCAAACCCACTGGGCGCCTCAAACCCACTGGTGGGCGCCTCAAACCCACTGGGCGCCTCAAACCACTGGGCGCCTCAAACCCACTGGGCGCCTCAAACCCACTGGGCGCCTCAAACCCACTGGGCGCCTCAAACCCACTGGTGGGCGCCTCAAACCCACTGGGCGCTCAAACCCACTGGGCGCCTCCAAACCCACTGGGCGCCTCAGACCCACTGGTGGGCGCCTCCAAACCCACCTGGTGGGCGCCTCAAACCCACTGGGCGCCCCTCAAACCCACTGGGCGCCTCAAACCCACTGGGCGCCTCAAACCCTTTGGTGGGCGCCTCAGACACTGGTGGCGCCTCAAACCCACTGGGCAGCCTCAAACCCACACTGGTGGGCGCCTCAAACCCACTGGGCGCCTCAAACCCACTGGGCGCCTCAAACCCACTGGGCGCCTCAAACCCACTGGGCGCCTCAAACCCACTGGGCGCCTCAAACCCACTGGGCGCCTCAAACCCACTTGGGCGCCTCAAACCCACTGGTGGCGCCTCAAATCCCACCGGGCGCCTCAAACCCACTGGGCGCCTCAAACCCACTGGGCGCCTCAAACCCACTGGGCGCCTCAAACCCACTGGGCGCCTCAAACCCACTGGTGGGCGCCTCAAACCCACTGGGCGCCTCAAACCCACTGGGCGCCTCAAACCCACTGGGCGCCTCCAAACCCACTGGGCGCCTCAAACCCACTGGGCGCCTCAAACCCACTGGTGGCGCCTCAAACCCACTGGTGGGCGCCTCAAACCCACTGGGCGCCTCAAACCCACTGGTGGGCGCCTCAAACCCACTGGGCGCCTCAAACCCACTGGGCGCCTCAAACCCACTGGGCGCCTCAAACCCACTTGGGCGCCTCAAACCCACTGGGCGCCTCAAACCCACTGGGCGCCTCAAACCCACTGGGCGCCTCAAACCCACTGGTGCGCCTCAAACCCACTTGGGCGCCTCAAACCCACTGGGCGCCTCAAACCCACTGGGCGCCTCAAACCCACTGGGCGCCTCAAACCCACTGGCGCCTCAAACCCACTGGTGCGCCTCAAACCCACTGGGCGCCTCAAACCCACTGGGCGCCTCAAACCCACTGGGCGCCTCAAACCCACTGGGCGCTCAAACCACTGCTCCAAACCCACTGGGCGCCTCAAACCCACTGGGCGCCTCAAACCCACTGGGCGCCTCAAACCCACTGGGCGCCTCAAACCCACTGGGCGCCTCAAACCCACTGGGCGCTCAAACCCACTGGTGGGCCTAACCCACTGGGCGCTCAAACCCACTGGGCGCCTCAAACCCACTGGGCGCCTCAAACCCACTGGGCGCCTCAAACCCACTGGGCGCCTCAAACCCACTGGGCGCCTCAAACCCACTGGGCGCCTCAAACCCACTGGTGGGCGCCTCAAACCCACTGGGCGCCTCAAACCCACTGGGCGCCTCAAACCCACTGGGCGCCTCAAACCCACTGGGCGCCTCAAACCCACTGGGCGCCTCAAACCCACTGGGCGCCTCAAACCCACTGGGCGCCTCAAACCACTGGGCGCCTCAACCCACTGGGCGCCTCAAACCCACTGGGCGCCTCAAACCCACTGGGCGCCTCAAACCACTGGGCGCCTCCAAACCCACTGGGCGCCTCAAACCCACTGGGCGCCTCAAACCCACTGGTGGGCGCCTCAAACCCACTGGTGGGCGCCTCAAACCCACTGGGCGCCTCAAACCCACTGGGCGCCTCAAACCCACTGGGCGCCTCAAACCCACTGGGCGCCTCAAACCCACTGGGCGCCTCAAACCCACTGGGCGCCTCAAACCCACTGGGTGCTTCTAAACCACTGGGCGCCTCAAACCCACTGGGCGCCTCAAACCCACTGGGCGCCTCAAACCCACTGGTGGGCGCCTCAAACCCACTGGTGGGCGCCTCAAACCCACTGGGCGCCTCAAACCCACTGGGCGCCTCAAACCCACTGGGCGCCTCAAACCCACTGGGCGCCTCAAACCCACTGGGCGCCTCAAACCCACTGGGCGCCTCAAACCCACTGGGCGCCTCAAACCCACTGGGCGCCTCAAACCCACTGGGCGCCTCAAACCCACTGGGCGCCTCAAACCCACTGGTGGGCGCCTCAAACCACGGTGGGCGCCTCAAACCCACTGGGCGCCTCAAACCCACTGGGCGCCTCAAACCCACTGGGCGCCTCAAACCCACTGGGCGCCTCAAACCCACTGGGCGCTCAAACCCACTGGGCGCCTCAACCCACTGGGCGCCTCAAACCCACTGGCGTGGGCGCCTCAAACCCACTGGGCGCCTCAAACCCACTGGGCGCCTCAAACCCACTGGGCTCAGACCACTGGCGAACCCACTGGGCGAACTGTGGGCGCCTCAAACCCACTGGGCGCCTCAAACCCACTAAGCTCTCAACCCAGTGGGCGCCTCAAGCCACTGGAGCTCAAACCCACTGGTGGGCGCCTCCAAACCCACTGGGCACCTCAAACCCACTGGGCGCCTCAAACCCACTGTGGGCGCCTCAAACCCACTGGGCGCCTCAACCCATGGGCGCCTCAAGCCCACTGGGCGCCAAACCCACTGGGCGCCTCAAACCCACTGGGCGCCTCCAAACCCACTGGGCGCCTCCAAACCCACTGGTGGGCGCCTCAAACCCACTGGTGGGCGCCTTCAAACCCACTGGGCGCTCCAACCCACTGGTGGGCGCCTCAAACCCACTGGGCGCCTCAAACCCACTGGGCGCCTCAAACCACTGGGCGCCTCAAACCCACTGGGCGCCTCAAACCCACTGGGCGCCTCCAAGCCCACTGGTAGGCGCCTCAAACCCCACGGGCGCCTCAAACCCACTGGCGCCTCAAACCCACTGGGCGCCTCAAACCCACTGGCGCCTCAAACCCACTGGGCGCCTCAAACCCACTGGTGGCGCCTCAAACCCACTGGTGGGCGCCTCAAACCCACTGGGCGCCTCAAACCCACTGGGCGCTCAAACCCACTGGCCTCAAAACCCACGCGCCAAACCCACTGGGCGCCTCAACCCACTGGGCTCCTCAACCCACTGGGCGCCTCAAGCCGCACTGGGCGCCTCCAAACCCCACTGGGCGCCTCAAACCCACTGGGCACCTCAAACCCACTGGGCGCCTCAAACCCACTGGGCGCCTCAAGCCCACTGGGCGCCTCAAACCCACCGGTGGGCGCCTCAAACCCACCGGGCGCCTCAAACCCACTGGGCGCCTCAAACCCACTGGGCGCCTCAAACCCACTGGGCGCCTCAAACCCACTGGTGGGCGCCTCAAACCCACTGGTGGCGCCTCAAACCCAGGCAACAGCCTGAGGGCCACTCACGACCCCAAGCGACAACAAACACAATAATCTCACTGGCCATCCTATTGAAGTAGCCTTCCAGATTAGGAAGCTGCTTCCCGTCTAGGTCTAATCCCACTGTTTTCTGCTTTCAGGATCTATGTTACATAGAATACACACAAAACGGTGAAACGCATGGTCAGTTCGGATACCACACTGTAGTTATTCATTATCTTGGTGTTGATGTGTGTCACCAGAGTTATCTAGCTGGTACTGTTGCCTGACTGTGATGACCTGGGCGTCAGGGTGTCATGACTCACCGCGGCCACCAGATGTCGCCACGACTCTCTCCATTATGTTGTTGTTAGGGTTAATTACATATTATCACACCAACAGATGAGAAGGAAGTGAATCTGAAGTGTTGTAGGACGAGAGGTCCCACCGGTGCTGTAGGACGAGAGGTCCCACCGATGCAGCGCTGCCTTTCAAATTGTTATTTATTTTTTTTGCATGATTAAACTTTCAGTTGTGACTCACGTAGAAGTGAATCTCTCTATGAGGATGGTTTGCCTCCTGTTTTGTGTGAGGGCCATAGTACAGCGTAGAGGGTTCTAACAGCCCTGGTCGTCAGAATCACTGCAGTAGGAGAATACCACTGAAATAGTGCTGTCTGCTACTCTAGAATA
>NW_026280613.1:0-55000 GCF_023373465.1 Oncorhynchus keta
TCTCTTTCCATAGAAAATAATACCATGGGCTCTCTTTCCATAGAAAATAATACCATGGGCTCTCTTTCCATAGAAAATAATACCATGGGCTCTCTTTCCATAGAAAATAATACCATGGGCTCTCTTTCCATAGAAAATAATACCATGGGCCTCTTTCCATAGAAAATAATACCATGGGCTCTCTTTCCATAGAAAATAATACCATGGGCTCTCTTTCCATAGAAAATAATACCATGGGCTCTCTTTCCATAGAAAATAATACCATGGGCTCTCTTTCCATAGAAAATAATACCATGGGCTCTCTTTCCATAGAAAATAATACCATGGGCTCTCTTTCCATAGAAAATAATACCATGGGCTCTCTTTCCATAGAAAATAATACCATGGGCTCTCTTTCCATAGAAAATAATACCATGGGCTCTCTTTCCATAGAAAATAATACCATGGGCTCTCTTTCCATAGAAAATAATACCATGGGCTCTCTTTCCATAGAAAATAATACCATGGGCTCTCTTTCCATAGAAAATAATACCATGGGCTCTCTTTCCATAGAAAATAATACCATGGGCTCTCTTTCCATAGAAAATAATACCATGGGCTCTCTTTCCATAGAAAATAATACCATGGGCTCTCTTTCCATAGAAAATAATACCATGGGCTCTCTTTCCATAGAAAATAATACCATGGGCTCTCTTTCCATAGAAAATAATACCATGGGCTCTCTTTCCATAGAAAATAATACCATGGGCTCTCTTTCCATAGAAAATAATACTACCACGGATTTCACTCCGTCCCAAATGAATGCCACTAGAATGCTAAAAATATATATATATATTTATTATTTTATGCCATGTAACTATATCAGATTACTAAGTGTAATCTTCTTCTAGGAAAGAGAATGCCTGAAACTGGGAAGCACTAAAGAAGAAGCAAGAGCAAGAAGACGAGAGGAAGAAGAAGATGGAGGGAGAGAAGAGGAGAAAACAGGAGAGATGAAGAAGAAGAGGGATGAACGGCTGCGGAGGGTAGTCGAGGCCCGGGTGAAGGAAGAACAGAAAGAGGAGGAGAAGAAGAAGAAGATTGAGCAGAAAATGCTCCAGATTGACGAGAAACACGACAAGGTGAGGCGCTGACGAGAGACGCGGCGGACAGGTGAGGTGTTGACGAGAGGCGCGACGGGGTGAGACGTTGACGAGAGACGCGGCGGGGTGAGGCGTTGACGAGAGGCGCGGCGGGTGCAGGCGTTGACGAGAGACGCGGCTGACGAGAGACGCGGCGGGTGAGGCGTTGACGAGAGGGGACGGGGTGAGGCGTTGACGAGGAGGGGACGGGGTGAGGCGTTGACGAGAGGGGACGGGGTGAGGCGTTGACGAGAGGGGACGGGGTGAGGCGTTGACGCAGAGGGGACGGGGTGAGGCGTTGACGAGAGGGGATTAGTGAGGCGTTGACGAGGACGGGGAGGAGGCGTTGACGAGAGGGACGGGGGTGAGGCGTTGACGACTCTCTTTCCATAGAAAATAATACCATGGGCTCTCTTTCCATAGAAAATAATACTCATGGCTCTCTCTTCCACAGAAAATAATACCATCTTTCCATAGAAAATAATACCATGGGCTCTCTTCCATAGAAAATAATACCATGGGCCAGAGAAAATAATCTGGGCTCTTCCATAGAAAATAATACCATGGGCTCTCTTTCCATAGAAAATAATACCATGGGCTTCCATAGAAAATAATACCATGGGCTCTCTTTCCATAGAAAATAATACCATGGGCTCTTTCCATAGAAAATAATACCATGGGCTCTCTTTCCATAGAAAATAATACCATGGGCTCTCTTTCCATAGAAAATAATACCATGGGCTCTCTTTCCATAGAAAATAATACCATGGGCTCTCTTTCCATAGAAAATAATACCATGGGCTCTCTTTCCATAGAAAATAATACCATGGGCTCTCTTTCCATAGAAAATAATACCATGGGCTCTCTTTCCATAGAAAATAATACCATGGGCTCTTTCCATAGAAAATAATACCATGGGCTCTCTTTCCATAGAAAATAATACCATGGGCTCTCTTTCCATAGAAAATAATACCATGGGCTTTCCATAGAAAATAATACCATGGGCTACCTCTTTCCATAGAAAATAATACCATGGGCTCTCTTTCCATAGAAAATAATACCATGGGCTCTCTTTCCATAGAAAATAATACCATGGGCTCTCTTTCCATAGAAAATAATACCATGGGCTCTCTTTCCATAGAAAATAATACCATGGGCTCTCTTTCCATAGAAAATAATACCATGGGCTCTCTTTCCATAGAAAATAATACCATGGGCTCTCTTTCCATAGAAAATAATACCATGGGCTCTCTTTCCATAGAAAATAATACCATGGGCTCTCTTTCCATAGAAAATAATACCATGGGCTCTCTTTCCATAGAAAATAATACCATGGGCTCTCTTTCCATAGAAAATAATACCATGGGCTCTCTTTCCATAGAAAATAATACCATGGGCTCTCTTTCCATAGAAAATAATACCATGGGGGCTGGGCTCTTTCCATAGAAAATAATACCATGGGCTCTCTTTCCATAGAAAATAATACCATGGGCTCTCTTTCCATAGAAAATAATACCATGGGCTCTCTTTCCATAGAAAATAATACCATGGGCTCTCTTTCCATAGAAAATAATACCATGGGCTCTCTTTCCATAGAAAATAATACCATGGGCTCTCTTTCCATAGAAAATAATACCATGGGCTCTCTTTCCATAGAAAATAATACCATGGGCTCCATAGAAAATAATCTTTCCATAGAAAATAATACCATGGGCTCTCTTCCATAGAAAATAATACCATGGGCTCTCTTTCCATAGAAAATAATACCATGGGCTCTCTTTCCATAGAAAATAATACCATGGGCTCTCTTTCCATAGAAAATAATACCATGGGCTCTCTTTCCATAGAAAATAATACCATGGGCTCTCTTTCCATAGAAAATAATACCATGGGCTCTCTTTCCATAGAAAATAATACCATGGGCTCTCTTTCCATAGAAAATAATACATAGAAAATAATATGGGCTCTCTTTCCATAGAAAATAATACCATGGGCTCTCTTTCCATAGAAAATAATACCATGGGCTCTCTTTCCATAGAAAATAATACCATGGGCTCTCTTTCCATAGAAAATAATACCATGGGCTCTCTTTCCATAGAAAATAATACCATGGGCTCTCTTTCCATAGAAAATAATACCATGGGCTCTCTTTCCATAGAAAATAATACCATGGGCTCTCTTTCCATAGAAAATAATACCAATAATACCATGGGCTCTCTTTCCATAGAAAATAATACCATGGGCTCTCTTTCCATAGAAAATAATACCATGGGCTCTCTTTCCATAGAAAATAATACCATGGGCTCTCTTTCCATAGAAAATAATACCATGGGCTCTCTTTCCATATAAAATAATACTATGGGCTCTCTTTCCATAGAAAATAATACCATGGGCTCTCTTTCCATAGAAAATAATACCATGGGCTCTCTTTCCATAGAAAATAATACCATGGGCTCTCTTTCCATAGAAAATAATACCATGGGCTCTCTTTCCATAGAAAATAATACCATGGGCTCTCTTTCCATAGAAAATAATATGGGCTCTTTCCATGGGCTCTCTTTCCATAGAAAATAATACCATGGGCTCTCTTTCCATAGAAAATAATACCATGGGCTCTCTTTCCATAGAAAATAATATGGGAAAATAATACCATGGGCTCTCTTTCCATAGAAAATAATACCATGGGCTCTCTTTCCATAGAAAATAATACCATGGGCTCTCTTTCCATAGAAAATAATACCATGGGCTCTCTTTCCATAGAAAATAATACCATGGGCTCTCTTTCCAGAAAATAATACCATGGGCTCTCTTTCCATAGAAAATAATACCATGGGCTCTCTTTCCATAGAAAATAATACCATGGGCTCTCTTTCCATATAAATAATACTATGGGCTCTCTTTCCATTTCCAAATAATACCATGGGCTCTCTTTCCATAGAAAATAATACCATGGGCTCTCTTTCCATAGAAAATAATACTATGGTCTCTCTTTCCATAGAAAATAATACCATGGGCTCTCTTTCCATAGAAAATAATACCATGGGCTCTCTTTCCATAGAAAATAATACCATGGGCTCTCTTTCCATAGAAAATAATACCATGGGCTCTCTTTCCATAGAAAATAATACCATGGGCTCTCTTTCCATAGAAAATAATACCATGGGCTCTCTTTCCATAGAAAATAATACCATGGGCTCTCTTTCCATAGAAAATAATACCATGGGCTCTCTTTCCATAGAAAATAATACCATGGGCTCTCTTTCCATAGAAAATAATACCATGGGCTCTCTTTCCATAGAAAATAATACCATGGGCTCTCTTTCCATAGAAAATAATACCATGGGCTCTCTTTCCATAGAAAATAATACCATGGGCTCTCTTTCCATAGAAAATAATACCATGGGCTCTCTTTCCATAGAAAATAATACCATGGGCTCTCTTTCCATAGAAAATAATACCATGGGCTTTCTCTTTCCATATATAATAATACCATGGGCTCTCTTTCCATTGAAAATAATACCATGGGCTCTCTTTCCAGAAAATAATACCATGGGCTCTCTTTCCATAGAAAATAATACCATGGGCTCTCTTTCCATAGAAAATAATACTATGGGCTCTCTTTCCATATAAAATAATACCATGGGCTCTCTTTCCATTTCAAATAATACCATGGGCTCTCTTTCCATTTCAAATAATACCATGGGCTCTCTTTCCATAGAAAATAATACCATGGGCTCTCTTTCCATAGAAAATAATACCATGGGCTCTCTTTCCATAGAAAATAATACCATGGGCTCTCTTTCCATAGAAAATAATGCCATGGGCTCTCTTTCCATAGAAAATAATACCATGGGCTCTCTTTCCGTAGAAAATAATACTATGGGCTCTCTTTCCATAATAATAATACTATGGGCTCTCTTTCCATTTCAAATAATACCATGGGCTCTCTTTCCATTTCAAATAATACCATGGGCTCTCTTTCCATAGAAAATAATACCATGGGCTCTCTTTCCATAGAAAATAATACCATGGGCTCTCTTTCCATATATAATAATACTATGGGCTCTCTTTCCATTTCAAATAATACCATGGGCTCTCTTTCCATTTCAAATAATACCATGGGCTCTCTTTCCATAGAAAATAATACTATGGGCTCTCTTTCCATAGAAAATAATACCATGGGCTCTCTTTCCATAGAAAATAATACCATGGGCTCTCTTTCCATAGAAAATAATGCCATGGGCTCTCTTTCCATAGAAAATAATGCCATGGGCTCTCTTTCCATAGAAAATAATGCCATGGGCTCTCTTTCCATAGAAAATAATACCATGGGCTCTCTTTCCATAGAAAATAATGCCATGGGCTCTCTTTCCATAGAAAATAATGCCATGGGCTCTCTTTCCATAGAAAATAATACCATGGGCTCTCTTTCCATAGAAAATAATACTATGGGCTCTCTTTCCATATGGGAAAATAATACCATGGGCTCTCTTTCCATAGAAAATAATACCATGGGCTCTCTTTCCATAGAAAATAATACCATGGGCTCTCTTTCCATAGAAAATAATACCATGGGCTCTCTTTCCATAGAAAATAATACCATGGGCTCTCTTTCCATAGAAAATAATACCATGGGCTCTCTTTCCATAGAAAATAATACCATGGGCTCTCTTTACATAGAAAATAATACCATGGGCTCTCTTTCCATAGAAAATAATACCATGGGCTCTCTTTCCATAGAAAATAATACCATGGGCTCTCTTTCCATAGAAAATAATGCCATGGGCTCTCTTTCCATAGAAAATAATACCATGGGCTCTCTTTCCATAGAAAATAATGCCATGGGCTCTCTTTCCATAGAAAATAATACCATGGGCTCTCTTTCCATAGAAAATAATACCATGGGCTCTCTTTCCATAGAAAATAATACCATGGGCTCTCTTTCCATAGAAAATAATACCATGGGCTCTCTTTCCATAGAAAATAATACCATGGGCTCTCTTTCCATAGAAAATAATACCATGGGCTCTCTTTCCATATATAATAATACTATGGGCTCTCTTTCCATTTCAAATAATACCATGGGCTCTCTTTCCATTTCAAATAATACCATGGGCTCTCTTTCCATAGAAAATAATACCATGGGCTCTCTTTCCATAGAAAATAATACCATGGGCTCTCTTTCCATAGAAAATAATACCATGGGCTCTCTTTCCATAGAAAATAATGCCATGGGCTCTCTTTCCATAGAAAATAATGCCATGGGCTCTCTTTCCATAGAAAATAATGCCATGGGCTCTCTTTCCATAGAAAATAATGCCATGGGCTCTCTTTCCATAGAAAATAATGCCATGGGCTCTCTTTCCATAGAAAATAATGCCATGGGCTCTCTTTCCATAGAAAATAATGCCATGGGCTCTCTTTCCATAGAAAATAATGCCATGGGCTCTCTTTCCATAGAAAATAATGCCATGGGCTCTCTTTCCATAGAAAATAATACATAGAAAATAATGCCATGGGCTCTCTTTCCATAGAAAATAATACCATGGGCTCTCTTTCCATAGAAAATAATACCATGGGCTCTCTTTCCATAGAAAATAATACCATGGGCTCTCTTTCCATAGAAAATAATACCATGGGCTCTCTTTCCATAGAAAATAATACCATGGGCTCTCTTTCCATAGAAAATAATACCATGGGCTCTCTTTCCATAGAAAATAATACCATGGGCTCTCTTTACATAGAAAATAATACCATGGGCTCTCTTTCCATAGAAAATAATACCATGGGCTCTCTTTCCATAGAAAATAATACCATGGGCTCTCTTTCCATAGAAAATAATACCATGGGCTCTCTTTCCATAGAAAATAATGCCATGGGCTCTCTTTCCATAGAAAATAATACCATGGGCTCTCTTTCCATAGAAAATAATGCCATGGGCTCTCTTTCCATAGAAAATAATACCATGGGCTCTCTTTCCATAGAAAATAATACCATGGGCTCTCTTTCCATAGAAAATAATACCATGGGCTCTCTTTCCATAGAAAATAATACCATGGGCTCTCTTTCCGTAGAAAATAATACTATGGGCTCTCTTTCCATATATAATAATACTATGGGCTCTCTTTCCATTTCAAATAATACCATGGGCTCTCTTTCCATTTCAAATAATACCATGGGCTCTCTTTCCATAGAAAATAATACCATGGGCTCTCTTTCCATAGAAAATAATACCATGGGCTCTCTTTCCATAGAAAATAATGCCATGGGCTCTCTTTCCATAGAAAATAATGCCATGGGCTCTCTTTCCATAGAAAATAATGCCATGGGCTCTCTTTCCATAGAAAATAATGCCATGGGCTCTCTTTCCATAGAAAATAATGCCATGGGCTCTCTTTCCATAGAAAATAATGCCATGGGCTCTCTTTCCATAGAAAATAATGCCATGGGCTCTCTTTCCATAGGAAATAATGCCATGGGCTCTCTTTCCATAGAAAATAATGCCATGGGCTCTCTTTCCATAGAAAATAATGCCATGGGCTCTCTTTCCATAGAAAATAATACCATGGGCTCTCTTTCCATAGAAAATAATACCATGGGCTCTCTTTCCATAGAAAATAATACCATGGGCTCTCTTTCCATAGAAAATAATACCATGGGCTCTCTTTCCATAGAAAATAATACCATGGGCTCTCTTTCCATAGAAAATAATACCATGGGCTCTCTTTCCATAGAAAATAATACCATGGGCTCTCTTTCCATAGAAAATAATACCATGGGCTCTCTTTACATAGAAAATAATACCATGGGCTCTCTTTCCATAGAAAATAATACCATGGGCTCTCTTTCCATAGAAAATAATACCATGGGCTCTCTTTCCATAGAAAATAATACCATGGGCTCTCTTTCCATAGAAAATAATACCATGGGCTCTCTTTCCATAGAAAATAATACCATGGGCTCTCTTTCCATAGAAAATAATACCATGGGCTCTCTTTCCATAGAAAATAATACCATGGGCTCTCTTTCCATAGAAAATAATACCATGGGCTCTCTTTCCATAGAAAATAATACCATGGGCTCTCTTTCCATAGAAAATAATACCATGGGCTCTCTTTCCATATATAATAATACTATGGGCTCTCTTTCCATTTCAAATAATACCATGGGCTCTCTTTCCGTAGAAAATAATACCATGGGCTCTCTTTCCATTTCAAATAATACCATGGGCTCTCTTTCCATTTCAAATAATACCATGGGCTCTCTTTCCATAGAAAATAATACTATGGGCTCTCTTTCCATAGAAAATAATACCATGGGCTCTCTTTCCATAGAAAATAATACCATGGGCTCTCTTTCCATAGAAAATAATACCATGGGCTCTCTTTCCATAGAAAATAATACCATGGGCTCTCTTTCCATAGAAAATAATACCATGGGCTCTCTTTCCATAGAAAATAATACCATGGGCTCTCTTTCCATAGAAAATAATACCATGGGCTCTCTTTCCATAGAAAATAATACCATGGGCTCTCTTTCCATAGAAAATAATACCATGGGCTCTCTTTCCATAGAAAATAATACCATGGGCTCTCTTTCCATAGAAAATAATACCATGGGCTCTCTTTCCATAGAAAATAATACCATGGGCTCTCTTTCCATAGAAAATAATACCATGGGCTCTCTTTCCATAGAAAATAATACCATGGGCTCTCTTTCCGTAGAAAATAATACTATGGGCTCTCTTTCCATATAATAATACTATGGGCTCTCTTTCCATTTCAAATAATACCATGGGCTCTCTTTCCATTTCAAATAATACCATGGGCTCTCTTTCCATAGAAAATAATACCATGGGCTCTCTTTCCATAGAAAATAATACTATGGGCTCTCTTTCCATATATAATAATACTATGGGCTCTCTTTCCATTTCAAATAATACCATGGGCTCTCTTTCCATTTCAAATAATACCATGGGCTCTCTTTCCATTTCAAATAATACTATGGGCTCTCTTTCCATAGAAAATAATACCATGGGCTCTCTTTCCATAGAAAATAATGCCATGGGCTCTCTTTCCATAGAAAATAATGCCATGGGCTCTCTTTCCATAGAAAATAATGCCATGGGCTCTCTTTCCATAGAAAATAATGCCATGGGCTCTCTTTCCATAGAAAATAATGCCATGGGCTCTCTTTCCATAGAAAATAATGCCATGGGCTCTCTTTCCATAGAAAATAATGCCATGGGCTCTCTTTCCATAGAAAATAATGCCATGGGCTCTCTTTCCATAGAAAATAATGCCATGGGCTCTCTTTCCATAGAAAATAATGCCATGGGCTCTCTTTCCATAGAAAATAATGCCATGGGCTCTCTTTCCATAGAAAATAATACCATGGGCTCTCTTTCCATAGAAAATAATACCATGGGCTCTCTTTCCATAGAAAATAATACCATGGGCTCTCTTTCCATAGAAAATAATACCATGGGCTCTCTTTCCATAGAAAATAATACCATGGGCTCTCTTTCCATAGAAAATAATACCATGGGCTCTCTTTCCATAGAAAATAATACCATGGGCTCTCTTTCCATAGAAAATAATACCATGGGCTCTCTTTCCATAGAAAATAATACCATGGGCTCTCTTTCCATAGAAAATAATACCATGGGCTCTCTTTCCATAGAAAATAATACCATGGGCTCTCTTTCCATAGAAAATAATGCCATGGGCTCTCTTTCCATAGAAAA
Organism: Oncorhynchus keta; assembly: GCF_023373465.1. Classification (NCBI taxonomy): domain Eukaryota; kingdom Metazoa; phylum Chordata; class Actinopteri; order Salmoniformes; family Salmonidae; genus Oncorhynchus; species Oncorhynchus keta. The sequence goes on from NW_026280613.1 coordinate 9,868, forward strand.
TAATACCATGGGCTCTCTTTCCATAGAAAATAATGCCATGGGCTCTCTTTCCATAGAAAATAATACCATGGGCTCTCTTTCCATAGAAAATAATACCATGGGCTCTCTTTCCATAGAAAATAATACCATGGGCTCTCTTTCCATAGAAAATAATACCATGGGCTCTCTTTCCATAGAAAATAATACCATGGGCTCTCTTTCCATAGAAAATAATACCATGGGCTCTCTTTCCATAGAAAATAATGCCATGGGCTCTCTTTCCATAGAAAATAATACCATGGGCTCTCTTTCCATAGAAAATAATGCCATGGGCTCTCTTTCCATAGAAAATAATACCATGGGCTCTCTTTCCATAGAAAATAATGCCATGGGCTCTCTTTCCATAGAAAATAATACCATGGGCTCTCTTTCCATAGAAAATAATGCCATGGGCTCTCTTTCCATAGAAAATAATGCCATGGGCTCTCTTTCCATAGAAAATAATGCCATGGGCTCTCTTTCCATAGAAAATAATGCCATGGGCTCTCTTTCCATAGAAAATAATGCCATGGGCTCTCTTTCCATAGAAAATAATGCCATGGGCTCTCTTTCCATAGAAAATAATGCCATGGGCTCTCTTTCCATAGAAAATAATGCCATGGGCTCTCTTTCCATAGAAAATAATGCCATGGGCTCTCTTTCCATAGAAAATAATACCATGGGCTCTCTTTCCATAGAAAATAATACCATGGGCTCTCTTTCCATAGAAAATAATACCATGGGCTCTCTTTCCATAGAAAATAATACCATGGGCTCTCTTTCCATAGAAAATAATACCATGGGCTCTCTTTCCATAGAAAATAATACCATGGGCTCTCTTTCCATAGAAAATAATACCATGGGCTCTCTTTCCATAGAAAATAATACCATGGGCTCTCTTTCCATAGAAAATAATACCATGGGCTCTCTTTCCATAGAAAATAATACCATGGGCTCTCTTTCCATAGAAAATAATACCATGGGCTCTCTTTCCATAGAAAATAATACCATGGGCTCTCTTTCCATAGAAAATAATACCATGGGCTCTCTTTCCATAGAAAATAATACCATGGGCTCTCTTTCCATAGAAAATAATACCATGGGCTCTCTTTCCATAGAAAATAATACCATGGGCTCTCTTTCCATAGAAAATAATACCATGGGCTCTCTTTCCATAGAAAATAATACCATGGGCTCTCTTTCCATAGAAAATAATACCATGGGCTCTCTTTCCATAGAAAATAATGCCATGGGCTCTCTTTCCATAGAAAATAATGCCATGGGCTCTCTTTCCATAGAAAATAATGCCATGGGCTCTCTTTCCATAGAAAATAATGCCATGGGCTCTCTTTCCATAGAAAATAATGCCATGGGCTCTCTTTCCATAGAAAATAATGCCATGGGCTCTCTTTCCATAGAAAATAATGCCATGGGCTCTCTTTCCATAGAAAATAATACCATGGGCTCTCTTTCCATAGAAAATAATACCATGGGCTCTCTTTCCATAGAAAATAATACCATGGGCTCTCTTTCCATAGAAAATAATACCATGGGCTCTCTTTCCATAGAAAATAATACAATGGGCTCTCTTTCCATAGAAAATAATACCATGGGCTCTCTTTCCATAGAAAATAATACCATGGGCTCTCTTTCCATAGAAAATAATACCATGGGCTCTCTTTCCATAGAAAATAATACCATGGGCTCTCTTTCCATAGAAAATAATACCATGGGCTCTCTTTCCATAGAAAATAATACCATGGGCTCTCTTTACATAGAAAATAATACCATGGGCTCTCTTTCCATAGAAAATAATACCATGGGCTCTCTTTACATAGAAAATAATACCATGGGCTCTCTTTCCATAGAAAATAATGCCATGGGCTCTCTTTCCATAGAAAATAATACCATGGGCTCTCTTTCCATAGAAAATAATGCCATGGGCTCTCTTTCCATAGAAAATAATACCATGGGCTCTCTTTCCATAGAAAATAATGCCATGGGCTCTCTTTCCATAGAAAATAATGCCATGGGCTCTCTTTCCATAGAAAATAATGCCATGGGCTCTCTTTCCATAGAAAATAATACCATGGGCTCTCTTTCCATAGAAAATAATACCATGGGCTCTCTTTCCATAGAAAATAATACCATGGGCTCTCTTTCCATAGAAAATAATACCATGGGCTCTCTTTCCATAGAAAATAATACCATGGGCTCTCTTTCCATAGAAAATAATACCATGGGCTCTCTTTCCATAGAAAATAATACCATGGGCTCTCTTTCCATAGAAAATAATACCATGGGCTCTCTTTCCATAGAAAATAATACCATGGGCTCTCTTTCCATAGAAAATAATACCATGGGCTCTCTTTCCATAGAAAATAATACCATGGGCTCTCTTTCCATAGAAAATAATACCATGGGCTCTCTTTCCATAGAAAATAATACCATGGGCTCTCTTTCCATAGAAAATAATACCATGGGCTCTCTTTCCATAGAAAATAATACCATGGGCTCTCTTTCCATAGAAAATAATACCATGGGCTCTCTTTCCATAGAAAATAATACCATGGGCTCTCTTTACATAGAAAATAATACCATGGGCTCTCTTTACATAGAAAATAATACCATGGGCTCTCTTTACATAGAAAATAATACCATGGGCTCTCTTTACATAGAAAATAATACCATGGGCTCTCTTTACATAGAAAATAATACCATGGGCTCTCTTTACATAGAAAATAATACCATGGGCTCTCTTTCCATAGAAAATAATACCATGGGCTCTCTTTCCATAGAAAATAATGCCATGGGCTCTCTTTCCATAGAAAATAATACCATGGGCTCTCTTTCCATAGAAAATAATGCCATGGGCTCTCTTTCCATAGAAAATAATACCATGGGGCTCTCTTTCCATAGAAAATAATGCCATGGGCTCTCTTTCCATAGAAAATAATACCATGGGCTCTCTTTCCATAGAAAATAATGCCATGGGCTCTCTTTCCATAGAAAATAATGCCATGGGCTCTCTTTCCATAGAAAATAATGCCATGGGCTCTCTTTCCATAGAAAATAATGCCATGGGCTCTCTTTCCATAGAAAATAATGCCATGGGCTCTCTTTCCATAGAAAATAATACCATGGGCTCTCTTTCCATAGAAAATAAAAATAATACTACCACGGATTTCACTCCGTCCCAAATGAGATGCCACTAGAATGCTAAAAATATATATATATATATTTATTATTTTTATGCCATGTAACTATATCAGATTACTAAGTGTAATCTTCTTCTAGGAAAGAGAACGCCTGAAACTGGAAGCACTAAAGAAGAAGCAAGAGCAAGAAGACGAGAGGAAGAAGAAGATGGAGGAGGAGAAGAGGAGAAAACAGGAGGAGATGAAGAAGAAGAGGGATGAACGGCTGCGGAGGGTAGTCGAGGCCCGGGTGAAGGAAGAACAGAAAGAGGAGGAGAAGAAGAAGAAGATTGAGCAGAAAATGCTCCAGATTGACGAGAAACACGACAAGGTGAGGTGTTGACGAGAGACGCGACAGGGTGAGGTGTTGACGAGAGACGCGACGGGGTGAGACGTTGACGAGAGACGCGGCGGGGTGAGGCGTTGACGAGAGACGCGGCGGGGTGAGGCGTTGACGAGAGACGCGGCGGGGTGAGGCGTTGACGAGAGACGCGGCGGGGTGAGGCGTTGACGAGAGGGGACGGGTGAGGCGTTGACGAGAGGGGACGGGGTGAGGCGTTGACGAGAGGGGACGGGGTGAGGCGTTGACGAGAGGGGACGGGTGAGGCGTTGACGAGAGGGGACGGGGTGAGGCGTTGACGAGAGGGGACGGGGTGAGGCGTTGACGAGAGGGGACGGGGTGAGGCGTTGACGAGAGGGGACGGGGTGAGGCGTTGACGAGAGGGGACGGGGTGAGGCGTTGACGAGAGGGGACGGGGTGAGGCGTTGACGAGAGGGGACGGGGTGAGGCGTTGACGAGAGACGCGGCGGGGCGAGGCGTTGACGAGAGACGCGACGGGGCGAGGCGTTGACGAGAGACGCGACGGGGCGAGGCGTTGACGAGAGACGCGGCGGGGCGAGGCGTTGACGAGAGACGCGACGGGGCGAGGCGTTGACGAGAGACGCGACGGGGAGAGGCGTTGACGAGAGACGCGACGGGGCGAGGCGTTGACGAGAGACGCGACGGGGCGAGGCGTTGACGAGAGACGCGACGGGGCGAGGCGTTGACGAGAGACGCGACGGGGCGAGGCGTTGACGAGAGACGCGACGGGGCGAGGCGTTGACGAGAGACGCGACGGGGTGAGGCGTTGACGAGAGGGGACGGGGCGGGGCGAGACGTTGGCGCGACTTTACTGAATGACGGACGGAAGACATCTGATGCCGAGGTGAAGCTACAGTAATGGGGGTCCTGTTCATTTTGGGCACAAACCGCCTTGAAATGGAGTGTAAAAGAGGAGAAACTATCTGAACTTATCCAATAGGAAACTAGTTTTTGTAAAACTATCTTCCCCCTGTTCCCGCAGCTGCGAGTGGAGCGCATGGCAGAGGAGAGAGCCAAGAAGAAGGTGGCCACCAAACGCCAGGAGGAGCTGGAACTGAGGAGGAAGATGGAGGAGGACGTCAGGAGGAAGAAGATTCAACAGTCTGTAAGACACTCCTGTTTCCTACTTTCTATTTATTAGTAGTAGTATGATTTATTTTTAGTGGGCAGATATAGGAGGGGTAGACGGAATGCCGCCCGTAGGGGGGTAGACGGAATGCCGCCCGTAGGGGGTGGTAGACGGAATGCCGCCCGTGGGGGGTGGTAGACGGAATGCCGCCCGTGGGGGGTGGTAGACGGAATGCCGCCCGTGGGGGGTGGTAGACGGAATGCCGCCCGTGGGGGTGGTAGACGGAATGCCGCCCGTGGGGGTAGACGGAATGCCGCCCGTCTGGGGGGTACACGGAATGCCGCCCGTAGGGGGTAGACGGAATGCCGCCCGTAGGGGTAGACGGAATGCCGCCCGTGGGGGGGTAGACGGAATGCCGCCCGTAGGGGGGGGGGGGGTAGACGGAATGCCGCCCGTAGCGGGGGTAGAATCCGTACCCACTCTTGACCCATTGATAGTGGAATTTCTATAGTTCCTATGTGTTTTGTAGCCAAAAACAAATTCGCACTCAATTCTAATTCATTAATGATTTGTAAGTTCATTAATTATGCATGAAGTAGATTGAGACCAGTCTTAAAAGCCAAGGTAATAATGTTTAATTCCAGAGAGTACTAAATGCATACACACATTTCCACAGGTTATAAACTGAAAATGGCGTCAGCGTTTTCCAAACGTTCTATTCCACAAGCAGAGGGGCTCCCTAGCTTTTGAGCCTTCGCGTTATCAGCACGAAGTCAAGGCCAGTCAGTATAAATCAACATTCTCGACAATCTGGAGATGCCCCGTTCCCACCACCTGGAGATTTGTACAACTGAATGAACTAAGGAACAGACCTTCATTGTTACTAAACTCCTGACTACATTATATACAATTGGGAAAGGGAGCAAGAGAGAAAATTCACATGTACAGTACATTATAGCATTTGGACTAGTCAGTTCTGATTGGAATGTATAGATAATTAGTCATTTCAACCATAATTTCCTCTATCACCCATTAATGTCCAAACTGCAGCATTGCCCGCTAGACCAGCCCCAAGGACAGCCATTTTGTTATTAAAAAAAATTGAATGCCTCTTGAAGGTGCTGCATGTGGGTTGTTAAATGTTTGACCCTTGACCCAGGAGGAGGAGGAGAAGCGTCAGCAGGAGCTGCAGGCGAAGAGGAGAGCCGAAGAAGAGCAGGAGAGGGCTCGTAAGATGGCCGAGGCCCGACGAGCCCTGGAGCTGAAGAAAGAACTAGAGAGAGAACTGGAGAGAGAGAGACAAGCATCTGCTGAGAGGTAGTTTTCCTGTCAACTTTTGATGAATGGGAAGTGTTTATTTTCTTATGGAATTACGACAACTGTAAAATGGCCGACAACTGCTGATGTAAAATGGCCTTTCATTATTAATTAGTTTGATCTTCTATTAAACTGGCGTTGTTACTGTTGATGTTCGAAGCTTTGGACTGTGAATGGTTTGGTTTAATGTGGAGACGGAGAAGGCTGTTGCTGAATATTGTGTCTGTCACAGGGAGCGGGTAGAGCGAGAGAAGGCCATTGCTCTTCAGAGAGACGTGGAGAAAGCTGCCCGGGAGAAGGAGAGGAGAGAGTTGGAGAAGAGGAAGAGGGTAAGTCTTCAACCATACCTGTCTTGTTTGGATTAACCATTAATTTAACATGTCTGTTCCTGGTCTTAAACATTGTGTAGACTTGGTTTTTAAGGTACTTTCAGGTTTGTACATAACATTTAAAAGGTGTTAATATTGGGGACTTAGTACATGTACGCTTTCGGTTAGAAGACATTAACGGCAGGTTGAAGTACTAATGGAATGTTTTTATTCTGTCAATAGGAGGAGCAACAGAGGCAGGCTGAGGAGGAGAGACAGCGAGAAGCTGAGAGACTCGCTGAGCGACAGCGAGAAGCTGAGAAACTTGCTGAGCGACAGCGCGAAGCTGAGAAACTCGCTGAGCGACAGCGAGAAGCTGAGAAACTCGCTGAGCGACAGCGAGAAGCCGCTAAGAGCCACCTGACTGCTGAAGTTCAGGTGAGAACACTTCTCTACTTTGACAGGTAAAAAGTAGGGCAGGGAGCATCAACTAGATCAACCCCTGGGTCCATTTAGTTTTCTTGGGGGAGGTGGTCGTGGGGCCGGAAGATGATTACAAATAATGGGTTTAGTCCAAATTGACCGCAAGAAGCCCAAACGGATATTTGACTAAAACAGAATAATTTCAAACCTTGCTTACATGTGTATATGATCACATCTCTATTACGCGTGGAGGGATACCTGGGAATTGATTCCTAAATTAAAAATCACTTTGGTGCTGATTTCCTGGTGTCTTATCCAACAATGACAGTTTGTTGGCCCGCCAGTAGGGGAAGATGTGGGATTGGCCCCAACATATGACTATAACATCGGGGGGGGGAGGGGGGGGGAGCATTGTTTTTAATGTAAACATTTGTTTGTTTTTCCTATTTGTCCCTTGGGGCTGGAAGGAGTGGATGGGGGGTAATGATTTTCCTAATCTTTGCAAAGTGTTGTGTATCTCATAGGCCTATATTGATCCTGTGGTAGATTTACAGATGTTCGTGTGCACTTCTCCTGTTCCCGCCTATAGGTGTTGAAGACGCCTGTAGGGAAGGGAGGAGTCCTCAACGTCACTGTGGATATCGAGGTATGGATCACACTCTCGGTAGAGCTTGCAACGCCAGGGGTTGTTGGGTTCGATTCCCCGGGGCCACCCATACGTAAAATGTACGCAAACTATGACTAAGTCGCTTTGGATAAAAGCATCTGATAAGTGGAAGTAGGAGATGAGGACTCTCAATATGATATACTCTAATGTTGCTGGACCTAATAATAATAATAATAATAATATATGCCATTTAGCAGACGCTTTTATCCAAAGGCTTACAGTCATGTGTGCATACATTCTACGTATGGGTGGTCCCGGGATTGAACCCACTTCCCTGGCGTTACAAGCGCCATGCTCTACCAACTGAGCTACAGAAGGACCTACTTTTATCAGTCCAACCATGGCTGGTGTAGAAATCACACCAACTTGGTCTATTTGAATTCTAAGAGAAGAAGTCCCTGATTTGTCTTCTTGTCCTTGCAGCAGAAATCCCTGATTTGTCTTCTTGTCCTTGCAGCAGTCTCCCCAGTCGTATGAGATCACTCCTAAAGGGGGGGAACAAGCCCGTTGTTCTCAACACCAACCCTGAGGACTATGGGATGGATCAGAACAGTGATGACTCTACTGATGACGAATCTGCACCGAGGAAACCCATCCCCACGTGGGCTGAGGGTACGTTTGACTGACTTTAGACCTTGTGGCAACACGCGGTGCATAACGCCTCCACACAAGGCCTCGTTTATGCCTTTCACTGTGCTTTTTTAAATTATTATTTTTAACCTTTATTTAAAAAACAAAGTGCTAGCTTTTTATAACTACAAGACCCAAGGCCTTAGTCACGATGCTAAAGTGTGAACCCCTTCTTCCCTCCCCTCTAGGCAACCAGCTGAAGCAGTCTATGATGAAGCAATATTTTCACCCAGCTGACGTGGACTCTCACTACGGGGCGATTGAACCCCCAAAGCTGGATCGCATCTTCTGCAAGAGCAAACCTCGCTACTTTAAACGTACCAGCTCTGCTGTCTGGCACTCGCCGCCTCGAATGGGAGCTCTACCCCTTTAAGCACTGGGATAAAATTGTTTTATTTTTTTTCATTTTGGTAATGTTTGTTCTTTCATGTATTGTATTAGGATTCCTAGCTGGCGGACACTTGAAGGGGAAGTGTAAGGAATATAGAACCTTTTTTTCTTTTTTAAAAATTCTTTAAAAAAAATAAATCTTGTATACATTTTTACATTTCTTCTGAATAAAATGGATATAACATCTCCACAACTTTTGAAGATGGTCGTTTAAAAATAAAAGTTCACATGAAGGGAAATCCATTAACTATTTGACAGGCAAGGATCACAACTTGAAGGTAACTAACTGTACAACCAATTATTATTTTATAAGGGAATGAGGGGGTAAAACATGAGCTACTCGTCTGTGCAGAAATACTTAACCACACAACGTTATTCTATATAGTGTAATAATCTCATTTACAAATAAAATAAATTTTCTGCACATTGAAAAAGGAATTGGGCATATCTCATACATAAAGTAGCTCACAGATATAATCACTTGTGTTTTTGCCTCCTGACTCCAATATTTAGAGAGCTCTAGATATGCATTTATTGAATTGTGGTTTTATATGCGTGAACGAGCACTACATTCTGTTTTATTTCTGAATATGGAGATGGGACAACACAGGATCAACAATGAACATGTTTTGGCAAGTGTTGAGGACTTTTATTTTGAAAAGTGTACGCTGACTAGTACGTGATGCCGTAGTCCGTCAGAAACCACTGTCACCCAGTCAACACAGCGTTTTATTTATTTCACCTTTTATTTAACTGGGCAAGTGGATACCATTTGGACGGAGTCGACCGGCAAAAAAAAAGCGTTCCCGAGGTAGTTTACGGTGTTTTATACCTGCATGACTAGTTGTATAATATTATTATTATTACCAGGCTGTATGCGTTGCATTTATTTGTCGGGCCACTTTTTGCAGCTCTGCTACTAGACGTTTACCTGTTCGCGACAATAACCTTGAGAGTCCCGTTTAATAAGCGCCTTGTCATGAGTAGCCAACTAAACGTTGTTTTAACGTCGTCAAAAATATCCGACCCGTTTCTCCAAAAACATTATTATTGTTCTTTAACGGACGACGACGTAAAACCGCCGTATTATCCGGCATATTCAAACAGGGTTTTAAGAAATAAGAAATATATTGCCTTCAACAGTGTTATCTTGTGATCAAGCCATCAATGTTTTAGGGTTATTTTATTTTGGGGTGTCGTAAAAAAATAAAATGTCCGCTAACGGGTTTAGCAATTAGCATGTTTTGTCATTTCAGTGGAAATACTAACCTTTACTACGATCAGCCTTTTCGTTTAGCAACAAAAGTGTCCCGTATTATCGGACAGTTATTGACCACCTTTACTATTTTGTTCAATTACAACATATATCTGGTATTTTTTTTTTTTGTTCAAAAAAGAGAGAGACCCAGCCTGGGGATCCTAAGAGATTGGATAAGAGCGTCTGCTAAATGACTTAAATGTAAATGGTTGATTATAGTAAATATATTAGTTGACTTTCCAAGTACAAATCACTTTGCCTGTCCTACTTTATATTGCGTTGCCCGGTGCATGTAGTAAGGTTCTTCATCAACCTCTTCAGTGTTGTAACTAAATAATGTCTCTATTTATTTCACACGTTAATCTTATGGTTTGAGAAAAGTAGATACGTTTAATACTAACATGAGTATGCTGAATATTAAATGGTGTGTAAGTGTCTGGTCTGTCGCGCAGTCGAATTGTACAATATACAGCGCGTCCCACAAAATGTGTGTGTATATACAGTTGATGTCGGAAGTCTACATACACCTGAGCCAAATTTAAACTCCGTTTTTCACAAATCCTGACATTTTAATCCTAGTAAAAATTCCCTGTCTTAGGTCAGTTAGGATCACCACTTTATTTTAAGAATGTGAAATGTCAGAATAATAGTAGAGAATCTTTTCTTTCGTCCCATTCCCAGTGGGTCAGGAGTTTACATACACTCAATTAGTATTTGGTAGCATTACCTTTAAATGGTTTAACTTCGTTCAAACGTTTCAGGTAGCCTTCCACAAGCTTCCCACAATAAGTTGGGTGCATTTTGGCCCATTCCTCCTGACAGAGCTGGTGTAACTGAGTCAGGTTTGTAGGCCTCCTTGCTCGCACACGCTTTTTCAGTTCTGCCACAAATGATCTATAGGATTGAGGTCAGGGCTTTGTGATGGCCACTCCAATACCTTGACTTTGTTGTCCTTAAGCCATTTTGCCACAACATTGGAAGTATGCTTGGGGTCATTGTCCATTTGGAAGACCCATTTGCAAACAAGCTTTAACTTCCTGACTGATGTCTTGAGATGTTGCTTCAATATATCCACATAATGTTCCTGCCTCGTGATGCCATCTATTTTGTGAAGTGCACTAGTCCCTTCTGCAGCAAAGCACCCCCACAACATGATGCTGCCACCCCCGTGCTTCACGGTTGGGATGGTGTTCTTTGGCTTGCAAGCCTCCCCCTTTTTCCTCCAAACATAACGATGGTCATTATGGCCAAACGGTTCTATTTTTGTTTCATGACCAGAGGACATTTCTCCAAAAAGTACAGTCTTTGTCCCCATGTGCAGTTGCAAACCGTAGTCTGGCTTTTTTATGGCGGTTTTGGAGCAGTTGCTTCTTCCTCGCTCAGCTGGCTTTCAGGTTATGTCGATATAGGACTCGTTTTTATTGTGGATATCGATACTTTTGTACCTGTTTCCTCCAGCATCTTCACAAGGTCCTTTGCTGTTGTTCTGGGATTGATTTGCACTTTTCGCACCAAAGTACGTTCATCTCTAGGAGACAGAACGCGTCTCCTTCCTGTGAGGTATGACGGCTGCGTGGTCCCATGATGTTTATACTTCCGTACTATTGTTTGTACAGATGAACGTGGTACTTTCAGGCGTTTTGAAATTTCTCCCAAGGATGAACCAGACTTGTGGAGGTCTACAATTTTTTTCCTGAAGTCTTGGCTGATTTCTTTTGATTTTCCCATGATGTCAAGCATGAATTATAAGTGAAATAATCTCTCTGTAAACAATTTTTGGACAAAATACTTGTGTCATTCACAAAGTAGATGTCCTAACCGACTTCCCAAAACTATAGTTTGTTAACAAGACATTTGTGGAGTGGTTGAAAAAATAGTTTTAATGACTACAACATAAGTGTATGTAAACTGTATAATCAAGATGTTGACACGGTTATAAATGTTTTTAATTGAAATAATAGTGTCCTTCAAAATGTGCTTTTGTCAAAGAATCCTCCATTTGCAGCCTTACATATCTTTGGCGTTCTAGTTGTCAATTTGTTGTTGTAACGGATGTGAAACGGCTAGCTTAGTTAGCGGTGGTTCGCGCTAAATAGCGTTTCAATCGGGTGACGTCACTTTACTCTGAGACCTTGAAGTAGTAGTTCCCCTTTGCTCTGCAAGGGCCGCGGCTTTTGTGGAGCGATGGGTAACGATGCTTCGTGGGTGACTGTTGTTGATGTGTGCAGAGGGTCCCTGGTTCGCGCCCGGGTATGTGCGAGGGGACGGCCTAAAGTTATACTCTTACATTGAGGTAGTCTGAAGTAGAAATGGGTTGTTCGCAAACGAGTCGGCTTTTGTAAGTGAACGTTGGGATCCGGCTCGCCTATCAGAAGAGCCAAATCTTTTTTTTAATAAAAATCTTTAAAAATAAAAAAAAAAATTAAATGAATAGAATTTACTATTTGAAAGAACGAAAACGGTATAGGCCTAAATGCACAACAGCCTCACCTGTTGTTCCTGTCAGACGCAGTGTCAACCAATGAGCCAAAGATGTGTGAGGGAGGGCCGAGCCAACTCACTCAGTCACACACTTAGCAGCTGAGGAGAGAGAGGAAGGACAGTAGCATTTGGATGCATTTTAATAATATAGACTATGTTAGAGCACAGTGTAGTATTTGCCAAAACAAAATCTCATATAAAGCCGGTTCCACGCACAACCTACACCAGCATATGTGAACTGTGCACCCAACTGTGAAGCTGTAGCGGAGCTTCCAGAAACTAGCGGGCCTGCTAGTGATAGTGGTGGAGCCAGCACCTCCACACGTGGAGATGTATCCACTCAGTCAAGTAGGCCTGCTAGTGATAGTGGTGGAGCCAGCACCTCCACACGTGGAGATGTATCCACTCAGTCAAGTAGGCCTGCTAGTGATAGTGGTGGAGCCAGCACCTCCACACGTGGAGATGTATCCACTCAGTCAAGTAGGCCTGCTAGTGATAGTGGTGGACCCAGAACCTCCACACGTGGAGATGTATCCACTCAGTCAAGTAGGCCTGCTAGTGATAGTGGTGGAGCCAGCACCTCCACACGTGGAGATGTATCCACTCAGTCAAGTAGGCCTGCTAGTGATAGTGGTGGAGCCAGAACCTCCACACGTGGAGATGTATCCACTCAGTCAACTAGACCTGCTAGTGATAGTGGTGGAGCCAGAACCTCCACACGTGGAGATGTATCCACTCAGTCAACTAGACCTACTAGTGATAGTGGTGGAGCCAGAACCTCCACACGTGGAGATGTATCCACTCAGTCAACTAGACCTGCTAGTGATAGTGGTGGAGCCAGAACCTCCACACGTGGAGATGTATCCACTCAGTCAACTAGACCTGCTAGTGATAGTGGTGGAGCCAGAACCTCCACACGTGGAGATGTATCCACTCAGTCAACTAGACCTACTAGTGATAGTGGTGGAGCCAGAACCTCCACACGTGGAGATGTATCCACTCAGTCAACTAGACCTACTAGTGATAGTGGTGGAGCCAGAACCTCCACACGTGGAGATGTATCCACTCAGTCAACTAGACCTACTAGTGATAGTGGTGGAGCCAGAACCTCCACACGTGGAGATGTATCCACTCAGTCAACTAGACCTACTAGTGATAGTGGTGGAGCCAGAACCTCCACACGTGGAGATGTATCCACTCAGTCAACTAGACCTGCTAGTGATAGTGGTGGAGCCAGAACCTCCACACGTGGAGATGTATCCACTCAGTCAACTAGACCTGCTAGTGGTAGTGGTGGAGATGTATCCACTCAGTCAACTAGGCCTACTAGTGATAGTGGTGGAGCCAGAACCTCCACACGTGGAGATGTATCCACTCAGTCAACTAGACCTGCTAGTGATAGTGGTGGAGCCAGAACCTCCACACGTGGAGATGTATCCACTCAGTCAACTAGACCTACTAGTGATAGTGGTGGAGCCAGAACCTCCACACGTGGAGATGTATCCACTCAGTCAAGTAGACCTGCTAGTGATAGTGGTGGAGCCAGAACCTCCACACGTGGAGATGTATCCACTCAGTCAAGTAGGCCTGCTAGTGATAGTGGTGGAGCCAGAACCTCCACACGTGGAGATGTATCCACTCAGTCAAGTAGGCCTGCTAGTGATAGTGGTGGAGCCAGAACCTCCACACGTGGAGATGTATCCACTCAGTCAAGTAGACCTACTAGTGATAGTGGTGGAGCCAGAACCTCCACACGTGGAGATGTATCCACTCAGTCAAGTAGACCTGCTAGTGATAGTGGTGGAGCCAGAACCTCCACACGTGGAGATGTATCCACTCAGTCAACTAGACCTGCTAGTGATAGTGCTGAAGCCAGCACCTCCACACGTGGAGATGTATCCACTCAGTCAACTAGACCTACTGGTGATAGGAGACCTATCGTGGAGATCTATCCACTCAGTCAACTAGACCTACTAGTGATAGTGGTGGAGCCAGAACCTCCACACGTGGAGATGTATCCACTCAGTCAAGTAGGCCTGCTAGTGATAGTGGTGGAGCCAGAACCTCCACACGTGGAGATGTATCCACTCAGTCAACTAGACCTGCTAGTGGTAGTGGTGGAGATGTATCCACTCAGTCAACTAGGCCTACTAGTGATAGTGGTGGAGCCAGAACCTCCACACGTGGAGATGTATCCACTCAGTCAACTAGACCTGCTAGTGATAGTGGTGGAGCCAGAACCTCCACACGTGGAGATATATCCACTCAGTCAACTAGACCTACTAGTGATAGTGGTGGAGCCAGAACCTCCACACGTGGAGATGTATCCACTCAGTCAACTAGACCTGCTAGTGGTAGTGGTGGAGATCTATCCACTCAGTCAACTAGACCTACTAGTGATAGTGGTGGAGCCAGAACCTCCACACGTGGAGATGTATCCACTCAGTCAAGTAGGCCTGCTAGTGATAGTGGTGGAGCCAGAACCTCCACACGTGGAGATGTATCCACTCAGTCAAGTAGGCCTGCTAGTGATAGTGGTGGAGCCAGAACCTCCACACGTGGTGATGTATCCACTCAGTCAAGTAGGCCTGCCAGTGATAGGAGACCTATCGTGGTGATGTATCCACTCAGTCAACTAGACCTACTAGTGATAGGAGACCTATCGTGGAGATGTATCCACTCAGTCAACTAGACCTACTAGTGATAGTGGTGGAGATGTATCCACTCAGTCAACTAGACCTGCTAGTGATAGTGGTGGAGATGTATCCACTCAGTCAACTAGACCTACTAGTGATAGTGGTGGAGATGTATCCACTCAGTCAACTAGACCTGCTAGTGATAGTGGTGGAGATGTATCCACTCAGTCAACTAGACCTGCTAGTGATAGTGGTGGAGATGTATCCACTCAGTCAACTAGACCTACTAGTGATAGTGGTGGAGATGTATCCACTCAGTCAACTAGACCTGCTAGTGATAGTGGTGGAGATGTATCCACTCAGTCAACTAGACCTGCTAGTGATAGTGGTGGAGATGTATCCACTCAGTCAACTAGACCTGCTAGTGATAGTGGTGGAGATGTATCCACTCAGTCAACTAGACCTGCTAGTGATAGTGGTGGAGCCAGAACCTCCACACGTGGAGATGTATCCACTCAGTCAACTAGACCTACTAGTGATAGTGGTGGAGCCAGAACCTCCACACGTGGAGATGTATCCACTCAGTCAACTAGACCTGCTAGTGATAGTGGTGGAGCCAGAACCTCCACACGTGGAGATGTATCCACTCAGTCAAGTAGACCTACTAGTGATAGTGGTGGAGCCAGAACCTCCACACGTGGAGATGTATCCACTCAGTCAACTAGACCTGCTAGTGATAGTGGTGGAGCCAGAACCTCCACACGTGGAGATATATCCACTCAGTCAACTAGACCTGCTAGTGATAGTGGTGGAGCCAGAACCTCCACACGTGGAGATGTATCCACTCAGTCAACTAGACCTGCTAGTGATAGTGGTGGAGCCAGAACCTCCACACGTGGAGATGTATCCACTCAGTCAACTAGACCTGCTAGTGATAGTGGTGGAGATCTATCCACTCAGTCAAGTAGGCCTGCTAGTGATAGTGGTGGAGCCAGAACCTCCACACGTGGAGATGTATCCACTCAGTCAAGTAGGCCTGCTAGTGATAGTGGTGGAGCCAGAACCTCCACACGTGGTGATGTATCCACTCAGTCAAGTAGGCCTGCCAGTGATAGGAGACCTATCGTGGTGATGTATCCACTCAGTCAAGTAGGCCTGCCAGTGATAGGAGACCTATCGTGGAGATGTGGCCTACTCCCAACGCAGTCTTCTATGGACCAGTTTATGCCAAAGTCCATGTCTGTAGCAAAACAAGGCCAAATGGATATTGCAATTGGCTAAAATGATTGCCACCGATTTCCAGCCATTTTCGATCGTGGAGGACTAAATCCAATGTACACAATTCCAAACAGGAAACTCCTTTCAAAATCACTTATTCCACAACAGTACGAGAACACACAGGCTTCAGTGTGGGAAGGAGTCCAAAAAGCTACTGCAGTTTGTCTTACCACTGACTGCTGGACATCAGGGGTAACCACTTCTGACATGTCTGTTACATGTCACTTCATTGAAGATGGTTTGATGTCAAGCGGTCTTCTGGACTGCTTTTGAGTTCAGCGACAGACTCACCTCAGAGAACTTGGAAGAGGAACTGTTGAGAGTGGCCAGAGAATGGCAAGTGAGATGGAAAAGTGGTCTGTTGTCTTAGCGACAATGCAGCGAACATAACCAAAGCCATGAATATGTTAAAATGGACCCATCATCCATGTCTTCCCCACACAATCATCCTGATTGTAAGAGATGCTCTGGGGGTGATGAAGCCCACTCTGGACAAAGTGAAAGTAGCTGTGGAATATTTCCACAAGAGCACAGTAGGTGCTGAAAAACTAATCGTCTACACAATGCTAGATGGGAGATGCCTGAGCTGAGGCCTAAACAAGACTAAACAAGACTACAAGGTGGAATTCAACGTTTTATATGATGAAGTGGTTTCTTGAGTCAAAGGATGACATCATCTCTACCCTGGCCATTGTCAATGCGCCTGTTGATGCTCTGACCCAAGAGGAATGGGAGGTGGAGGAGGAGGTGTGCAGAGCCCTGTTGATGCTCTGACCCAAGAGGAACGGGAGGTGGTGGACGAGGTGTGCAGAGTCCTGTTGATGCTCTGACCCAAGAGGAATAATGGGAGGTGGTGGAGGAGGTGTGCAGAGTCCTGTTGATGCTCTGACCCAAGAGGAACGGGAGGTGGAGGAGGAGGTGTGCAGAGTCCTGTTGATGCTCTGACCCAAGAGGAACGGGAGGTGGTGGAGGAGGTGTGCAGAGTCCTGTTGATGCTCTGACCCAAGAGGAACGGGAGGTGGTGGACGAGGTGTGCAGAGTCCTGTTGATGCTCTGACCCAAGAGGAACGGGAGGTGGTGGACGAGGTGTGCAGAGTCCTGCAACCCTTTGAGCAGGTCACTGTGGAGATCAGCGGAGAGAGGTACAGTAAGCACTTATTACTACATCACTATTTAATCCAGTATTATATATGTATACGAGCAGTAGATGATAATGTAGTATCAGTAGACAAAAACATGAACCTGAACTAATAAGTTACCTGTTCTCTCTTTTCAGCTATGTGACAGCCTCACAAATGATACTCCTGTGTAAGGGTCTGCAGCCAATCACAGCCAGCCGCCAGAGAGAAATGTAACCACAGGACATGTGACAGAGTTGATGGACACCCTATGTTCATCAACGGCCAGGAAGATACACCGAATGGAATATAATATATATATATACACTTTGTTTATATACATTAAAAAGTTATACTTTAAATGCAAATGTTTCACAGTGTTCTTTTCCATAACAAACCACAGCATTTTTAAATACATTGTGGTTAAGGTAGAGTATGATTTCATGTAATAAATTAATTAGAATTGTTTTAACACCAATCATAGTCAAAATATCGCAAACTGACTTGAAAAATACTTGAAAAAATACACACAAAAAAAATAAAAAAATTAAAGAGCCGTTTGGGAGCCAAAAGAGCCGACGCTTTTTGGTGAGCTGAGCCGAACGAACTGGCTCTCTGAAAATAGCCAGAATGCCCATCACGAATCTGAAGAGATTTCACCCCATGTTTCCGGAAGCCCCTCCCACAAATTGGATTGGCTTGATGGGCCCTTCTTACGTACCATACGATCAAGCTGCTCCCACAACAGCTCAATAGGGTTGAGATCTGGTGACTCTGCTGGCCACTCCATTATAGACAGAATACCAGCTGACTGCTTCTTCCCTACATAGCTCTTACATAGTTTGGAGCTGTGCTTTGGGTCATTGTCCTGTTGTAGGAGGAAATTGGCTCCAATTCAGCGTCGTCCACAGGCTATGGCATGGTGTTAGCCTTCCTTCTTCAAGATCCCTTTGACCCTGTACAAATCTCCCACTTTACCACCACCAAAGCACCCCCAGACCATCACATTGCCTCCACCATGCTTGACAGATGGTTCACTCCTCCAGCATCTTTTCATTTTTTCTGTATCTCCCGAATTTTCTTCTTTGTGATCCGAACACCTCAAACTTAGATTCGTCTGTCCATAACACTTTTTTTCCCAATCTTCCTCTGTCCAGTGTCTGTGTTCTTTTGCCCATCCTAATCTTTTATTTTTATTGGCCAGTCTGAGATATGGTTTTTTCTTTGCAACTCTGCCTAGAAGGTCAGCATCCCGGATTCGCCTCTTCACTGTTGATGTTGAGACTTGTGTTTTGCGGTTACTATTTAATGAAGCTGCCAGTTGAGGACTTGTGAGGCGTCTGTTTCTCAAACTAGACACTCTAATGTACTTGTCCTCTTGCTCAGTTGTGCACCGGGGCCTCCCACTCCTCTTTCTATTCTTGTTAGAGACAGTTTGCGCTGTTCTGTGAAGGGAGTAGTACACAGCGCTGTATGAGATCTCACAAAAGCCTCCATTTCTCAGAACAAGAATAGACTGACGAGTTTCAGAAGAAAGATCTTTGTTTCCTGCCATTTTGAGCCTGTAATCAAATCCACAAATGCTGATGCTCCAGATACTCAACTAGACAGTTGTATTGCTTCTTTAATGAGAACAACAGTTTTCAGCTGTGCTAACATAATTGCAAAAGTGTTTTCTAATGATCAATTAGCCTTTTAAAATGATGAACTTGGATTAGCTAACACAACGTGCCATTGGAACACAGGAGTGATGGTTGCTGATAATTGTCGCCTGTCTGTCTGCCTGCCTGCCTGTCTGTCTGTCTGTCTGCCTGTCTGCCTGTCTGTCTGTCTGCCTGTCTGTCTGTCTGCCTGCCTCTGTCTCTCTTTCCAGAACCATGACATCCCAGGTGCGACAGAACTTCCACCCGGAATGTGAGGCTGCCATCAACAGGCAGATCAACCTGGAACTGTATGCTTCTTATGTATACCTGTCTATGGTGAGTTATCTACCTGCTAGACCCTTACCTGTCTATGGTGAGTTATCCACCTGCTAGACCCTTACCTGTCTATGGTGAGTTATCCACCTGCTAGACCCTTACCTGTCTATGGTGAGTTATCCACCTGCTAGACCCTTACCTGTCTATGGTGAGTTATCCACCTGCTAGACCCTTACCTGTCTATGGTGAGTTATCCACCTGCTGGACCCTTACCTGTCAATGGTGAGTTATCCACCTGCTAGACCCTTACCTGTCTATGGTGAGACCAATAGTTATCCACCTGCTAGACCCTTACCTGTCTATGGTGAGTTATCCACCTGCTGGACCCTTACCTGTCTATGGTGAGTTATCCACCTGCTGGACCCTTACCTGTCTATGGTGAGTTATCCACCTGCTAGACCCTTACCTGTCTATGGTGAGTTATCCACCTGCTGGACCCTTACCTGTCAATGGTGAGTTATCCACCTGCTGGACCCTTACCTGTCTATGGTGAGTTATCCACCTGCTAGACCCTTACCTGTCTATGGTGAGTTATCCACCTGCTAGACCCTTACCTGTCTATGGTGAGACCAATAGTTATCCACCTGCTAGACCCTTACCTGTCTATGGTGAGTTATCCACCTGCTGGACCCTTACCTGTCTATGGTGAGTTATCCACCTGCTGGACCCTTACCTGTCTATGGTGAGTTATCCACCTGCTGGACCCTTACCTGTCTATGGTGAGTTATCCACCTGCTAGACCCTTACCTGTCTATGGTGAGTTATCCACCTGCTGGACCCTTACCTGTCAATGGTGAGTTATCCACCTGCTGGACCCTTACCTGTCTATGGTGAGTTATCCACCTGCTATAGACCCTTACCTGTCTATGGTGAGGTATCCACCTGCTAGACCCTTACCTGTCTATGGTGAGACCAATAGTTATCCACCTGCTAGACCCTTACCTGTCTATGGTGAGTTATCCACCTTCTAGACCCTTACCTGTCTATGGTGAGTTATCCACCTGCTGGACCCTTACCTGTCTATGGTGAGTTATCCACCTGCTGGACCCTTACCTGTCTATGGTGAGTTATCTACCTGCTAGACCCTTACCTGTCTATGGTGAGTTATCCACCTGCTGGACCCTTACCTGTCTATGGTGAGTTATCCACCTGCTCGACCCTTACCTGTCTATGGTGAGTTATCTACCTGCTAGACCCTTACCTGTCTATGGTGAGTTATCCACCTGCTGGACCCTTACCTGTCTATGGTGAGACCAATAGTTATCCACCTGCTAGACCCTTACCTGTCTATGGTGAGTTATCTACCTGCTAGACCCTTACCTGTCTATGGTGAGTTATCCACCTGCTAGACCCTTACCTGTCTATGGTGAGTTATCCACCTGCTGGACCCTTACCTGTCAATGGTGAGTTATCCACCTGCTGGACCCTTACCTGTCTATGGTGAGTTATCCACCTGCTAGACCCTTACCTGTCTATGGTGAGTTATCCACCTGCTAGACCCTTACCTGTCTATGGTGAGACCAATAGTTATCCACCTGCTAGACCCTTACCTGTCTATGGTGAGTTATCCACCTGCTGGACCCTTACCTGTCTATGGTGAGTTATCCACCTGCTAGACCCTTACCTGTCTATGGTGAGTTATCCACCTGCTGGACCCTTACCTGTCTATGGTGAGTTATCCACCTGCTAGACCCTTACCTGTCTATGGTGAGTTATCCACCTGCTGGACCCTTACCTGTCAATGGTGAGTTATCCACCTGCTGGACCCTTACCTGTCTATGGTGAGTTATCCACCTGCTATAGACCCTTACCTGTCTATGGTGAGTTATCCACCTGCTAGACCCTTACCTGTCTATGGTGAGACCAATAGTTATCCACCTGCTAGACCCTTACCTGTCTATGGTGAGTTATCCACCTTCTAGACCCTTACCTGTCTATGGTGAGTTATCCACCTGCTGGACCCTTACCTGTCTATGGTGAGTTATCCACCTGCTGGACCCTTACCTGTCTATGGTGAGTTATCTACCTGCTAGACCCTTACCTGTCTATGGTGAGTTATCCACCTGCTGGACCCTTACCTGTCTATGGTGAGTTATCCACCTGCTGGACCCTTACCTGTCTATGGTGAGTTATCTACCTGCTAGACCCTTACCTGTCTATGGTGAGTTATCCACCTGCTGGACCCTTACCTGTCTATGGTGAGACCAATAGTTATCCACCTGCTAGACCCTTACCTGTCTATGGTGAGTTATCTACCTGCTAGACCCTTACCTGTCTATGGTGAGTTATCCACCTGCTAGACCCTTACCTGTCTATGGTGAGTTATCTACCTGCTAGACCCTTACCTGTCTATGGTGAGTTATCCACCTGCTGGACCCTTACCTGTCTATGGTGAGACCAATAGTTATCCACCTGCTAGACCCTTACCTGTCTATGGTGAGTTATCCACCTTCTAGACCCTTACCTGTCTATGGTGAGTTATCCACCTGCTGGACCCTTACCTGTCTATGGTGAGTTATCCACCTGCTGGACCCTTACCTGTCTATGGTGAGTTATCTACCTGCTAGACCCTTACCTGTCTATGGTGAGTTATCCACCTGCTGGACCCTTACCTGTCAATGGTGAGTTATCCACCTGCTCGACCCTTACCTGTCTATGGTGAGTTATCCACCTGCTAGACCCTTACCTGTCTATGGTGAGTTATCCACCTGCTCGACCCTTACCTGTCTATGGTGAGTTATCCACCTGCTCGACCCTTACCTGTCTATGGTGAGTTATCCACCTGCTAGACCCTTACCTGTCTATGGTGAGTTATCCACCTGCTAGACCCTTACCTGTCTATGGTGAGTTATCCACCTGCTAGACCCTAACCTGTCTATGGTGAGTTATCCACCTGCTAGACCCTTACCTGTCTATGGTGAGTTATCCACCTGCTGGACCCTTACCTGTCTATGGTGAGTTATCCACCTGCTGGACCCTTACCTGTCTATGGTGAGTTATCCACCTGCTGGACCCTTACCTGTCTATGGTGAGTTATCCACCTTCTAGACCCTTACCTGTCTGTGGTGAGACCAATAGTTATCCACCTGCTAGACCCTTACCTGTCTATGGTGAGTTATCCACCTGCTGGACCCTTACCTGTCTATGGTGAGTTATCCACCTTCTAGACCCTTACCTGTCTATGGTGAGTTATCCACCTGCTAGACCCTTACCTGTCTATGGTGAGTTATCCACCTGCTAGACCCTTACCTGTCTATGGTGAGTTATCTACCTGCTGTACCCTTACCTGTCTATGGTGAGACCAATAGTTATCCACCTGCTAGACCCTTACCTGTCTATGGTGAGTTATCCACCTGCTGGACCCTTACCTGTCTATGGTGAGTTATCCACCTGCTAGACCCTTACCTGTCTATGGTGAGTTATCCACCTGCTAGACCCTTACCTGTCTATGGTGAGTTATCCACCTGCTAGACCCTTACCTGTCTATGGTGAGTTATCCACCTGCTAGACCCTTACCTGTCTATGGTGAGTTATCCACCTGCTAGACCCTTACCTGTCTATAGTGAGTTATCCACCTGCTCGACCCTTACCTGTCTATGGTGAGTTATCCACCTGCTAGACCCTTACCTGTCTATGGTGAGTTATCCACCTGCTGGACCCTTACCTGTCTATGGTGAGTTATCCACCTGCTAGACCCTTACCTGTCTATGGTGAGTTATCCACCTGCTAGACCCTTACCTGTCTATGGTGAGTTATCCACCTGCTAGACCCTTACCTGTCTATGGTGAGTTATCCACCTGCTGGACCCTTACCTGTCTATGGTGAGTTATCCACCTGCTGGACCCTTACCTGTCTATGGTGAGTTATCCACCTGCTGGACCCTTACCTGTCTATGGTGAGTTATCCACCTGCTAGACCCTTACCTGTCTATGGTGAGTTATCCACCTGCTGGACCCTTACCTGTCTATGGTGAGTTATCCACCTGCTAGACCCTTACCTGTCTATGGTGAGACCAATAGAGCTGTTTGTCTCTCATAATTAATATATATTTGTCTGGTCTATTATTTAAACACAGTGAATATAGCAATGCATGTCCATAGCAAGACATTGCTGTTTCTTCCCTGTACTTAAATAGTGCCAAAAGAGAATGGGTTCAATTTGGGATTGGATCGCAAGTCGAATGAGAAATTGGATCAATTCTCATGTTTGCTCTTTACATCTCTAGCACAGGGAGACATGAGTTAAATTTAGACTATATCTAATCATGAACTATATTAACTATAGAACATTTCACACAGGCAAACTACAACTCAAAGTTCTGCAGGATGGTGTTGGCCAGTTGACAGTTGTTCGTGACACTTCCACTTTTGTCTTGTACGTGTTTTTGTCTCCTAGGGCTACTACTTTGACAGAGACGACAAATCCCTTCCCAACTTTTCCAAGTTCTTCCTGACTCAGTCCAAGGAGGAGAAGGAGCATGCTGAGAAACTGATGAGTCAACAGAACCAGAGAGGAGGACGCATCTTTCTCCAGGACATCAAGGTATAAATAAACTCAGCAGCCCCCCCGAGGGGGTTATGTTACCTTATACAGGGCTTCATATTGATTAGACTAGCGGCCATTTTGCCTTCTCTTGTCTGAACATTTAAGTCCACAGAATATATGCCACTAACAGGGTGCGTCGCCACTAACAGGGTGCGTCGCCACTAACAGGGTGCGTTGCCACTAATAGGGTGCGTCGCCACTAACAGGGTGCGTCCCCACTAACAGGGTGCGTCGCCACTAACAGGGTGCGTCGCCACTAACAGGGTGCGTCGCCACTAACAGGGTGCGTCCCCACTAACAGGGTGCGTCCCCACTAACAGGGTGCGTCTCCACTAACAGGGTGCGTCTCCACTAACAGGGTGCGTCTCCACTAACAGGGTGCGTCCCCACTAACAGGGTGCGTCTCCACTAACAGGGTGCGTCCCCACTAACAGGGTGCGTCGCCACTAACAGGGTGCGTCCCCACTAACAGGGTGCGTCCCCACTAACAGGGTGCGTCCCCACTAACAGGGTGCGTCCCCACTAACAGGGTGCGTCCCCACTAACAGGGTGCGTCCCCACTAACAGGGTGCGTCCCCACTAACAGGGTGCGTCTCCACTAACAGGGTGCGTCCCCACTAACAGGGTGCGTCCCCACTAACAGGGTGCGTCCCCACTAACAGGGTGCGTTGCCACTAACAGGGTGCGTCCCCACTAACAGGGTGCGTCGCCACTAACAGGGTGCGTCGCCACTAACAGGGTGCGTCCCCACTAACAGGGTGCGTCCCCACTAACAGGGTGCGTCCCCACTAACAGGGTGCGTCTCCACTAACAGGGTGCGTCCCCACTAACAGGGTGCGTCCCCACTAACAGGGTGCGTCTCCACTAACAGGGTGCGTCCCCACTAACAGGGTGCGTCGCCACTAACAGGGTGCGTCGCCACTAACAGGGTGCGTCTCCACTAACAGGGTGCGTCCCCACTAACAGGGTGCGTCCCCACTAACAGGGTGCGTCCCCACTAACAGGGTGCGTCCCCACTAACAGGGTGCGTCCCCACTAACAGGGTGCGTCCCCACTAACAGGGTGCGTCCCCACTAACAGGGTGCGTCCCCACTAACAGGGTGCGTCCCCACTAACAGGGTGCGTCCCCACTAACAGGGTGCGTCGCCACTAACAGGGTGCGTCGCCACTAACAGGGTGCGTCCCCACTAACAGGGTGCGTCCCCACTAACAGGGTGCGTCCCCACTAACAGGGTGCGTCCCCACTAACAGGGTGCGTCTCCACTAACAGGGTGCGTCTCCACTAACAGGGTGCGTCCCCACTAACAGGGTGCGTCCCCACTAACAGGGTGCGTCCCCACTAACAGGGTGCGTCCCCACTAACAGGGTGCGTCCCCACTAACAGGGTGCGTCGCCACTAACAGGGTGCGTCCCCACTAACAGGGTGCGTCTCCACTAACAGGGTGCGTCCCCACTAACAGGGTGCGTCCCCACTAACAGGGTGCGTCTCCACTAACAGGGTGCGTCTCCACTAACAGGGTGCGTCGCCACTAACAGGGTGCGTCTCCACTAACAGGGTGCGTCCCCACTAACAGGGTGCGTCCCCACTAACAGTGTGCGTCCCCACTAACAGGGTGCGTCCCCACTAACAGGGTGCGTCCCCACTAACAGGGTGCGTCTCCACTAACAGGGTGCGTCCCCACTAACAGGGTGCGTCTCCACTAACAGGGTGCGTCCCCACTAACAGGGTGCGTCCCCACTAACAGGGTGCGTCTCCACTAACAGGGTGCGTCCCCACTAACAGTGTGCGTCCCCACTAACAGGGTGCGTCCCCACTAACAGGGTGCGTCCCCACTAACAGGGTGCGTCTCCACTAACAGGGTGCGTCCCCACTAACAGGGTGCGTCGCCACTAACAGGGTGCGTCCCCACTAACAGGGTGCGTCCCCACTAACAGGGTGCGTCTCCACTAACAGGGTGCGTCCCCACTAACAGGGTGCGTCCCCACTAACAGGGTGCGTCTCCACTAACAGGGTGCGTCCCCACTAACAGGGTGCGTCCCCACTAACAGGGTGCGTCCCCACTAACAGGGTGCGTCCCCACTAACAGGGTGCGTCCCCACTAACAGGGTGCGTCCCCACTAACAGGGTGCGTCGCCACTAACAGGGTGCGTCACCACTAACATGGTGCGTCCCCACTAACAGGGTGCGTCCCCACTAACAGGGTGCGTCCCCACTAACAGGGTGCGTCCCGATCTCATTATTGATTTATCATATGTGTGTATCTGTTGCATGGTCCCTGTTGTTAATGCTGTGTTTAGTGCTGAACACTGACTGCACTACACACACTTCCTAATTGGGACAATAAAGAGATTGATTGATTGATTGATTGATTGATTGATTGATAGGTTCAACATATTAATGGGCTCTGGCAGTTTGATTCATGGATATTCATAATTAGAATCAACTTTTTCTCTGTATGTTTCAGAAACCTGACAGAGATGAGTGGGGCAGTGGGTTGGAGGCCTTGGAGTGTGCCCTACAGCTGGAGAAGAGTGTCAACCAGTCTCTACTGGACCTGCACAAAGTAGCCGTAGAGCGCAATGACCCGCACGTGAGTTAAACACAGTTCACGGGGACAGTTTCCAGGACACCAATTAATTCATTAGTCACAGACTAAAAATAACTTTCAATTTTCAAGTAAGGTTCTCTTGTGAGCATGCTTTTTAGCAGGGTTGGGGTCAATTCCATTTTAATTCGAGTCCATTCAGAAAGTAAACTAAATTCCGATTCCACATTTCAAATCAAATTATATTTGTCACATGCGCCGAATATAACAGGTGTAGACCTTACCGTGAAATGCTTACTTTACAAGCCCTTAAACAACAATGCAGTTCAAGAAATAGAGTTAATAAAATATTTACTAAATAAACTAAAGTAAGATTACATAACAATAACGAGGCTATAGACAGGGGGTACCGTAACCGAGTCAATATGTGCAAGTTAGTAGAGGTAATTTGTACATGTAGGTAGGGGAAAATAAACAACAAGTAGCAGCAGAGTAAAAAACGAAAGAGGGTCAATGTAAATAGTCTGGTTGGCCATCTGATTAATTGTTCAGGAGTCTTATGGCCTGGGGGTAGAAGCTGTTAAGGAGCCTTTTGGACCTAGACTTGGTGCTTCGGTACTGCTTGCCGTGCGGTAGCAGAGAGAACAGTCTATGACTTGGATGACTGGAGTCTTTGAAAATGTTTTGGGCCTTCCTCTGACACCGCCTGGTGTAGAGGTCCTGGATTGCAGGAGCTTGGCCCAGTGATGTATTGGGCCATACACACTACTACCCTCTGTAGCGCCATGCGGTCGGGTGCCGAGCAGTTGCCATACCAGGCAACTGGTCCAGCTGTAGAATTTCTTGAGGATCCTGGGGCCAATGCCAAATATTTTCAATCTCCTGAGGGGGAAAAGGTTTTGTCTTGCCCTGTTCACGACTGTCTTGATGTGTTTGGACCATGATAGTTAATATATAATAATAATATAATATATGCCATTTAGCAGATGCTTTTATCCAAAGCGACTTACAGTCATGTGTGCATACATTCTACGTATGGGTGGTCCCGGGAATCGAACCCACTACCCTGGCGTTACAAGCGCCATGCTCTACCAACTGTGCCACAGAAGGACCAACAGAAGTTCGTTGGTGATGTTGACACCAAAGAACTTAAAACTCTTGACCCGCTCCGACCCGGCCTGTTCTGCCCTCATTTTCCGACAGTCCACGATCAGGTCCTTTGTCTTGCTCGCATTGAGGGAGAAGTTGTTGTCCTGGCACCACACTGCCAGGTCTCTGACCTCCCTATAGGCTGTCTCATCGTTGTCGGTGATCAGGCCTACCACTGGTGTTGTCAGCAAACTTAATGAGGGTGTTGGACTTGAGCCAGGCCACGAAGTCGTGGGTGAACTGGGAGTACAGGAGGGGACTAAGCACACACCCCTGAGGGTCCCCGGTGTTGAGGAGCAGCGTGGCAGATGTGTTGTTGCCTACCCTTACCACCTGGGGGCGGCCCGTCAGGAAGTCCAGTATTCAGATGCAGAGGGAGGTGTTTAGTATCAGAGTCTTTAGCTTGATGAGCTTTGTGGGAACTGGTGTTGATCGCTGAGCTGTGGTCAATGAACAGCATTCTCACATAGGTGTTCCTTTTGTCCAGGTGGAAAAGGGCAGTGTGGAGTGCGATTGAGATTGCGTAATCTGTGGATCTGTTGGGGTGGTATGAGAATTGGAGTGGGGTCTAGGGTTTCTGGGATGATGGTGTTGATGTGAACCATGACCAGCCTTTGAAAGCACTTCATAGCTACCGACGTTGAGTGTAGTCATTTAGGCAGGTTACCTACATTCTTCGGTACAGGGACTATAATGGTCTGCTTGAAACATGTAGGTATTACAGACTTGATCAGGGAGAGGTTGAAAATGTCAGTGAAGACATTTGCCACTTGGTCCGCACATGCTCTGAGTACACGCCCTGGTAATCCGTCAGGCCCCGCGGACTTGTGAATGTTGACCACATCGGTAGTAGGATTGTATTGACGCTTTGCCGCCTGTTTGGTTTGTTGGATTTCTGTTCGGATTAGTGTCCCACTCCTTGAAAGTGGCAGCTCTAGCCTTTAGCTGGATGCGGATGTTGCCTGTAATCCATGGCTTCTGGTTGGGATATGTACGTACAGTCACTGTGAGGATGAAGTCCTTGATGCACTTATTGATGAAGCCAATGACTGAGGTGGTGTACTCCTCACTGCCATTGGATGAATCAGGGAACATATTCCAGTCAGTGCTGCAAAACAGTCCAGTAGAGTAGCATCCTCGTCATCTGACCACTTCCATATTGAGTAAGTCACAGGTACTTCCTGCTTTTAGTTTTTGCTTGTAAGGAGGAATCAGGAGGATGGAATTATGGTCAGATTTGCCAAATGGAGGAAAACTTTGTACGTGTCTGTGTGTGGAGTAAAGCCTAGAGTTTTTTTTCTTCATCTGGTTGCACATGTGACACACACTCCCACCACTCGCCCTACCAGACGTAGCTGCTCTGTCCTGCCGATGCACGGAAAACGCAGCCAGCTCTATATTATCTGTGTCGTCGTTCAGCCAGTGATGATCGGTGAAACATAAGTTGTTACAGTTGTTAATGTCCCGTTGTTAGGCTAGTCTCGGCCGGATATCTAGTTTATTCTCCAGTGGCCAATAGAACCGATGGTAGTGGTGATTCACTCAGTCACCTCCGAATCCTCACAAGGCACCTCGACCTTTGCCCTCTGTATCTCCCGTCTTTTCTTCACGCGAATGACGGGGATTTGGACCTGGTCTCCGGGAAGCAGTATATCCTTTGCATGGGACTCATTAAAAAAAGAATCTTTGTCCAGTTCGAGGTGAGGCGATTGCTGTTCTGATTTCCAGCAGCTCTTTTTGGTCATAAGAGACGGTAGCAGCAACTTTATGTACAAAATATGTGTTTAAAATACGCCATTATATATTTTCCTCATTGAAGAGAATTGGAATTGAAATTTCAGTGTTCTTCCTTAATTGGCTGGAATTTAAACGGAATGGACTCCAACCCTGCTGTTTATAGCCTGGATGCTTAATCTGTGTCAGGGAAAAAACCCAGTGTCTGTTCTGAGATTTTATCTCTTTCCTAATGACCGAAACAAAAACCTTTCCTCCCTCAGATGTGTGACTTCATAGAGACCCACTATCTGGATGAGCAGGTCAAGTCTATCAAGGAGCTGAGTGACTGGGTCACCAACCTGCGTCGCATGGGTGCCCTCAGAACGGCATGGCAGAGTACCTCTTCGACAAACACACCCTGGGGAAGGAGTAGCGGCTGAACATCCCGTCTTTTACTAGGGTCGTGTTCATTAGGGCACACTGTAGCAAAATACGTTGAAACAGGAAACGGCCATTTCTTATTGGATAAATTCAGATTGTAGTACCTCACAGTTTCAGCCCGTTTTGTGACACAACCCATTTTCCCGCCTGCTGGTCAATTTTTCATGTTTGGTCTGTCCTTACGACTGGTAATCTTCTAGCCATTGCTCTATTTACTCTATTTGCTCTATTTACATGACTGCTCTATATCGGGATTTACTTTTTCTATGATCTCCCGAAGCTGACTTCCAGGCTGTTTGTGCTATCATACCAACTCCTTGTCATTCAGTTTGGCTTGACACATTTCAGCACAAACAGATCTGGGACCAGGCTATATTTTTCCTATGTTTACCTACACTATGTGTCCGTTACAATTGACATGTTTTGCCAAAATAAAGACTTGACTGTTCCCTAGAGATATCTCGTAGCTTGGTGGAGTTTAAAAGTGAGACTGTGGTGAGTAGTACCACGTAACTTCTGTTTTTGTTTGTCTCTACTGCGTTTCATATTTAATTTGTGAAGCCAATATTGAGTGATTGTAGGAAAGACGTTATTTAAAATACCCTTTCCATTCTATTATTTCTCCACAGTTCATTAATTAATCCATTTTAATGAAATTATGTCTATATTTTTGGAATTTGGTCTGTGTCTCTTATCCATTGTAAGGTGATGATATGATGATAAACATTTGAATCACTGTGTGTGTGTTGACTGTGTCAGTATCAGGAGGGTCAGATGTTCATAGCCCAGTGGTTAGAGTGTTGGACTAGTAACCGGAACGTTGCAAGTTCAAACCCCCGAGCTGACAAGGAACAAATCTGTCGTTCTGCCCCTGAACAGGCAGGTTAACTGTTCCTAGACCAGTTAACCCACTGTTCCTAGACCAGTTAACCCACTGTTCCTAGACCAGTTAACCCACTGTTCCTAGACCAGTTAACCCACTGTTCCTAGACCAGTTAACCCACTGTTCCTAGACCAGTTAACCCACTGTTCCTAGGCCAGTTAACCCACTGTTCCTAGGCCAGTTAACCCACTGTTCCTAGGCCAGTTAACCCACTGTTCCTAGACCAGTTAACCCACTGTTCCTAGACCAGTTAACCCACTGTTCCTAGACCAGTTAACCCACTGTTCCTAGGCCAGTTAACCCACTGTTCCTAGGCCAGTTAACCCACTGTTCCTAGACCAGTTAACCCACTGTTCCTAGACCAGTTAACCCACTGTTCCTAGACCAGTTAACCCACTGTTCCTAGACCAGTTAACCCACTGTTCCTAGACCAGTTAACCCACTGTTCCTAGACCAGTTAACCCACTGTTCCTAGACCAGTTAACCCACTGTTCCTAGACCAGTTAACCCACTGTTCCTAGACCAGTTAACCCACTGTTCCTAGACCAGTTAACCCACTGTTCCTAGACCAGTTAACCCACTGTTCCTAGACCAGTTAACCCACTGTTCCTAGGCCAGTTAACCCACTGTTCCTAGGCCAGTTAACCCACTGTTCCTAGACCAGTTAACCCACTGTTCCTAGACCAGTTAACCCACTGTTCCTAGACCAGTTAACCCACTGTTCCTAGACCAGTTAACCCACTGTTCCTAGACCAGTTAACCCACTGTTCCTAGACCAGTTAACCCACTGTTCCTAGACCAGTTAACCCACTGTTCCTAGACCAGTTAACCCACTGTTCCTAGACCAGTTAACCCACTGTTCCCAGGCCGTCATTGACTTGCCGAGTTAAATAAAGGTAAAAGAAAAATATAAAAACTACATAAGCAAAACAAATTGGATATTTTTTGAAAGGTTCATATTTATTACAGAGAAAAACATTCAAAATAAGGCTACTCCAGCTAACTATACACAGTATCATTCAGGGCAAGACAATATATGTACATATATATTTTTTTAATACAGCACTTCCTATTCATATGACCACTTGGGTAATGTGTTGCGCCCTCGCTCATAGGGTTGCAAAATACTGGTAACTTTTCCCAAATTCCTGAGTGTTCTAGATATCCTGGTTTGGGGGATTCTCTATTTCCTGCTTAATCCCTCCCAGAGTTCTATAAAACCTGGGAATTTGGGGAAAGTTTCCTGCAACCCTACGAACTACTCATAACAGAGACTTCTAGAATGACATGTCTTGTTTCAAAACGTTTATATTGTACTGGGATTTCGTAACGTGTCAGGCTAATTGATCCCCGTTGAGTAAATTATTCTAGTAGTGTATAGAATAGATATGAGGGGGGATCTGTAGTGTATAGAATAGATATGAGGGGGGATCTGTAATGTATAGAATAGATATGAGGGGGGATCAGATATGTAGTGTATAGAATAGATATGAGGGGGGATCTGTAATGTATAGAATAGATATGAGGGGGAATCTGTAATGTATAGAATAGATGAGGGGGATCTGTAATGTATAGAATAGATATGAGGGGGATCTGTAATGTATAGAATAGATATGAGGGGGATCAGATATGTAATGTATAGAATAGATATGAGGGGGATCAGATATGTAGTGTATAGAATAGATATGAGGGGGATCTGTAGTGTATAGAATAGATATGGGGGGATCTGTAATGTATAGAATATATATGAGGGGATCAGATCTGTAATGTATAGAATAGATATGAGGGGAATCTGTAATGTATAGAATAGATATGAGGGGGATCTGTAATGTATAGAATAAATATGAGGGTATCAGATCTGTAATGTATAGAATAGATATGAGGGGGATCTGTAGTGTATAGAATAGATATGAGGGGGATCTGTAGTGTATAGAATAGATATGAGGGGGATCTGTAGTGTATAGAATAGATATGGGGGGATCTGTAATGTATAGAATATATATGAGGGGATCAGATCTGTAATGTATAGAATAGATATGAGGGGATCAGATCAGTGGTTGAGACCAAGAGGGTTCCCTATTCCTTTTCTAGAGCTGCTGGACAAATAAACACCAGCCTTGGGGTGCGTAAGAAACGGATGATTACAATATAGCAGAAACTAGGGTTGCATAATTCTCAGGTCACTGGGGTCTTCCACTGTCATTTTTTCAACCTGTCCCTGACCCAGTCTGGAATATCTACATGTTTCAAGCAGACCACGATCATCCCTGGGCCTAAGAACGCCAGAATAACCTGCCTACGACACTATCAACATATATCAACATACAGCTGGCTGGTTATACTTCTACACCTGCATTGCTTGCTGTTTGGGGTTTCAGGCTGGGTTTCTGTACAGCACTTTGAGATATCAGCTGATGTACGAAGGGCTATATAAATAAATTTGATTTGATTTGATTTATACGCTGCACTGGCAGGATGGAACAGCGGCAAGAGGACTATGTCTTTTTGCAAATAACAGCCGGTGCACGATATCTAAGGAAGTCTCGAGCTATTACTCACCTGAGGTAGAGTATCTCATGATAAACTGTAGACCACACTACCTACCTAGAGAGTTTTCATCTGTATTCTTCGTAGCTGTTTTACATACCACCACAGACTGAGGCTGGCACTAACACAGCATTGAATGAGATGTATTCCGCTGTAAGCAAACAAGAAAACGCTCACCAAGAGGTGGCGCTCCTAGTAGCCGGGGACTTTAATGCAGGGAAACTTGAAGCCGTTTTACCAAATTTCTATCAGCATGTTAAATGTGCAACCAGAGAAAAAAACTCTGGATCACCTTTGCTGCACACACAGATGCATACAAACTCTCCCTCCATTTGGCAAATCTGACCATAATTCCATCCTCCTGATTCCTGCATACAAGCAAAAATTAAAGCAGGAAGCACCAGTGACTAGATCAATAAAAAATTGGTCAGATGAAGCAGATGCTAACTGTTTTGCACAGACTGGAATATGTTCGGGATTCCTCCCATGGCATTGAGGAGTACACCATATCAGTCACTGGCTTCATCAATAAGTGCATCGATGATGTTGTCCCCACAGTGACCGTACATACCCCATCCAGAAGCCATGGGTTACATGCAACATCCGCACTGAGCTAAAGGCTAGAGCTGCCGCTTTCAAGAAGCAGGATTCTAACCCTGACGCTTATAAGAAATCCCGCAATGCCCTCTGACGAACCATCAAACAGGCAAAGCGTCAATACAGGACTAAGATTGAATCATACTACACCAGCTCTGACGCTCGTCAGATGTGGCAGGGTTTGCAAAACATTACAGACTACAAAGGAAGCACAGCCAAGAGCTGCCCAGTGACACGAGCTAAACTACTTCTATGCTCGCTTTGAGGCAAATAACACAAACATGCATGAGATCACCAGCTGTTCTGGAAGACTTTGATCTCTCAGCAGATGTGAATAAGACAAAAGGAACACCTACAGTATGTGAGAATGCTGTTCATTGACTACAGCTCAGCGTTCAACACCATAGCTCCTTTCAAGCTCATCACTAAGCTAAGGATCCTGGGACTGAACATCTTCCTCTGCTGCTGGATCCTGGACTTCCTGACGGGCCGCCCCAGGTGGTGAGGGTAGGCAACAACACATCTGCCACACTGATCCTCACACCCCTCGGATGCGTGCTTAGTCCCCTCCTGTACTCCCTGCTCAACCACGACTGCGTGGCCACATACGAATCCAACACCAATCGTTAAGTTTGCTGACGACGTGACGGTAAGACAGCCTACAGGGAGGTCAAAGACCTGGCAGTGTGGTGCCAGGACAACAACCTCCGTCAACATGGGCAAGACAAAAGGAGCTGATGGTGGACTACAGGAAATGGAGGGCCGAGAACATCCCCCATCCACATAGCTGGAGCCGAGCGGGTTGAGAGCTTCAAGTTCATTTGTGACAACATCACTAAGGAATTATCATGGTCCACACACACCAAGACAGTCATAAAGAGGGCACAACAACACCCATTCCCCCTCAGTCATCTGAAAAGATTTGGCATGGGTCCTCAGATCCTCAAAAGGTTAGACAGCTACACCATCGAGACCATCCTGACTGGTTGCGTCACCGCTTGGTATAGCAACTGCTCGGCGACCGACCGCAAGGCGCTACAAAGGGTAGTGCGTACGGCCCAGTACATCACTGGGGCCAAGCTGCCTGTCATCCAGGACATCTAAGCCAGGCGGTGTCAGAGGAAGGCCCAAAATATTGTCAAAGACTCCAGCCACCCAAGTTAGACTCTTCTCTCTGCTACCGGAGCACCACGTTTGGGAACAAAGGGCCCCTGAACAGCTGCTACCCCATAAGACTGCTGAACAGTTGATCAAAACGGACTATTTGCATTGACCCTCTTATTTTATTCTTATTCAAATGTTTTACCCCATAATGAAAAAAGCAAAAACAGGTTTTTAGAAATCTTTGCTTATTTATAAATAAATAAAAAAACTGAAATATCACATTTACATAAGTATTCAGACACTTTACTCAGTACTTTGTTGAAGCACCTTTTGGCAGCGGTTACAGCCTCGAGTCTTCTTGGGTATGACGCTACAAGAGATGTTAGATTGGGTTCAAGTCCGGGCTCTGGCAGGGCCAATCCAAAACATTCATACTTATGTAAATAAGCTATTTCTGTTTTTATTTTTAAATACATTTGCAAACATTTCTAAAAACCTGTTTTTGCTTTGTCATTATAGGGTATTATGTGTAGATTGCTGAGTTTTTTGTATTTATTTAATCAATTTTAGAATAAGGCTGTAACGTAACAAAATGTGGAAAAAGTCTAGGGATCTGAATACTTTCCCAATGCAGTGTATCCTCCTCAATTACCTCGACTACCTGCACATCGGTACCGGTACCCCTAGTATGTAGCCTCGTTAATGTTATTTTATTGTGTTACTATTTTTCCTTTAGTTTACTGAGCAAATCGTTCATACTTACTTACTTTTTTTAAACTGCATTGTTGGTTAAAGGCTCGTCAGTAAAGCATTTCACGGAAAAGTCTGTTGTATTTGGTGCACGTGAAAAATACAATTTTCCAGATATCCTGGTTGGAAGAATCCTGGAATCAGGAGAGAATAAGCAGGAAATCCAGGAATCCTGGTTAGAAGGATCCTGGAATCAGGAGAGAATAAGGAAATCAGGAAATCCAGGAATCCTCCAACTGTGATTTCTGACAATGTTAATAATAATTACCGGAATCTGGCAACCCTAGGAGAAACACACCGGAGATATTGACGGCTGAGGTACTTAGCACCTCTTACCAGAATGTTATCAGTCAATCTTTTCTAAAAGGGGTTGATGATTGATATAGAGATTCTTCAGTAGTTCAAGTAGGCCTCCAGTCCGTAGGGCTCCAGTCCGTAGGCCTCCAGTACGTAGGCCTCCAGTACGTAGGCCTCCAGTACGTAGGCCTCCAGTACGTAGGCCTCCAGTACGTAGGGCTCCAGTACGTAGGGCTCCAGTACGTAGGCCTCCAGTACGTAGGCCTCATGAGATTCAGCAAACAAAGGAGTCTTTCTTCAGTAGATTTCGTACTGGTTTACTAGCTGGAATAGCATGAAGAAGAAATGTCATATTAGCAATCTCTCCACTCTGTGGGATTCCAATAAACATTTCAGAAGCAGCCTCTACGCTGGACTAGCCTTGGACATCTAGGCTTCGCAAGACTACCACTGGTCAGATGGATGGCCTAGAAAGACTACCACTGGTCAGATGGATGGCCTAGAAAGACTACCACTGGTCCGATGGATGGCCTAGAAAGACTACCACTGGTCAGATGGATGGCCTAGAAAGACTACCACTGGTCAGATGGATGGCCTAGAAAGACTACCACTGGTCAGATGGATGGCCTAGAAAGACTACCACTGGTCAGAAGTGCTGGAACCCTTCAGTCTGAAAGAAAGATGTGCATACGGTGTAGGTTTACACTACTTCTGAACCCTGAGTCTGTCCAACCACGCTCCCATCCCCCAGGGGCCTTGTCCAATCATCTCCCTCCTTCTTCAGTCCTGCTCCCGCCCCCCAGGAGCCTTGTTCATCCCACTATCCATTACCAGAGCTCCCAGCCAGTGAGGGCCCCCCTCAGCCAAAGAAATCCCTGAATCATTTGGTGAGTTTTGATGCTGATTGGCTTCTTGCTGAGAGGATCCAGAAATGGAAATGGTGTTCACGACGTTGTTGCTTAGACCACCATTGGTTCCACTGTTGATACCTGCTGCTCTTGTGCTGTTGAAGTTGGCATGGTTACAAAGGTGTTGGGGTTGGTACCATTGCAGACGTTAGACATAGTAGTGGTGTTGGAGTTGGTACCATTGCAGAAGTTTGTTGTAGAAGTGGTGTTGGTACCACTCAAGACGTTGGCTGGAGTAGTGGTGTTAGGGTTGGTGGTGTTGATAGTGCTGGTGGCATTGATACTAGAGGAGGAGCTGTTGGGATTGGTAGCTGGGGTGCGAGAGGGAGGGGTAAAGGAGAACACCCGCTCCCCTCCACCTCCCACTCCCCGTGGGCTGATGGGTCCAGGCTGCAGGCCTTCGGCCAACGGTGTGTTATCCAGAGAGAGGCGTGGAGAGAGGCGTGGAGGCGGAGGCCGTCGAGACAGCAGGCCTTGCCCGGGCCGGAGCTTTGATATGGGGCAGAGTTCCGGAAGGTTGCCAGGGTCAGGAAAGGAGAAGGCTGGAACACAAGGACCCTCTCCCTCCTCACTCAGCCAGGGGAAGGCAGAGGAGGGTGGAGGGAGCATATGACCTGGAGTATCAGGGGGCAGCAGACCTCCAGAGCCAACCATCGGAGGAGCCAGCGAGCTGGAGCTGCGATGCCAGGCGTAAGTTCCTCGGGTGGGCCGTGGACGAGGCATAGCGGGGGGAACACAGTGGATGGGGGTCTGGGGACAGCTATAGAAGCCGGACCTCTCATACAGCGGCATGGAGGAGAAGGCGTAGTCCGGGTGGCTGGAGTCGTGGCGGGGACCAGGGCCGTGGCTCGGCGTTGAGGGGTCCCCCTCGGAGTGCAGGAAGAGGGGGAAGCGGCTGAATGGAGCCCCTGGGCGCCGGCGCAGGAGAGAAACCCGGGAGGAGGTGGAGGAGCGGGGGAAGACGGGGGACTGAACCCCCAGGAGGCGACTCAGACCCCCCAGGAGAGGAGTAGAGTGGTTGGCCTCCTCATGCTCCTTGATCTGCTCCAGGTTGGACTGGAACTCCATCTCCTCTTTGGGGACACTAGAGAGAAGAAGAAGAAGACGACTTTACCATCTGCTCTTTACACTGGAGTGATGATAGGAAAGTGTTAGCTAGTTCAGTGATTAAAAGGAAGAAACTTCCCTGAGCAATGTAATAGATCTCAAAGTATCAAGCTAGTTAGGTACTGGAAGTGTTATAGCGCACAATCAACCCCCCTGGATTGATGAGGAAATGACAAATGATGTGGTTGAGAGGGATGAGGCAAAAGGCTGCAATTAAGTCTGGCAGCCCAACTGATTGGCAAACGTACTGCAAATTAAGAAATCATGTGACTAAACTAAATAAAAATAAACTACACTATGAAACAAAGAGAAATTATAGTAAAAAGACTACCACTGGTACCACATTAAATTACATTTTTGGAAAAAAAGCCAACTCGGCTCATTGAATCAGATGGCTCATTCATCACAAAGCCCACTGATATTGCAAACTACTTTAATGACTTTTCCATTGGCAAGATAAACAAACTTAGGGATGACATGCCAGCAACAAACACTGACACTACACATCCAAGTATATCGGACCAAATTATGAAAGACAAGAAGTGTACTTTGAATTCCGTAAAGTCAGTGTGGAAGAGGTGAACATTGTTTTGTTGTCTATCAACAATGACAAGCCACCGGGGTCTGATAAATTGGATGGAAAATTACTGAAGATAATCTTCTTCAATCTTCAATTTAAGCCTACTAGAGAGTGTGTGCACTCAGGCCTGGAGGAAGCTAAAGTGTTTCTGCTAACCAAGAATAGTAAAGCCCTCTTTACTGGCTCAAATAGCTGACCAATCAACCTTTTACCAACCCTTAGTAAACTTATTTCACAGTAAACAAATTGACAACAGAATTTCAGCATGCTTATAGGGAAGGGCACTCAAAAAGCACAGCACTTACACAAATGACTGGTGATTGATGATAAAATTATTGTGGAGGGCTGTCTTGTTAGACTTCAGTGCAGCTTTTGACATTATGGATCATAGTCTGCTGCTGGAAAAACGTATGTGTTATGGCTTTACACCCCGTGCTATAATTTGTATAAAGAGTTACCTGTCTAACAGAACACAGAGGGTGTTATGGCTTTACACCCCCTGCTATAATGTGGATAAAGAGTTACCTGTCTAACAGAACACAGAGGGTGTTCTTCAATGGAAGCCTCTCAAACATAATCCAGGTAGAATCAGGAATTCCCCAGGGCAGCTGTTTAGGCCCCTTGCTTTTAAAAATTATTACGACATGCCACTGACTTTGAGTAAAGCCAGAGTGTCTATTTATGTGGATAACTCAGCACGTCAGCTACTACAGCGACTGAAATGACTGCAACAATTCACAAAGAGCTGCAGTTAGTTTTAGAGTAGGTAGCAAGGAATAAGTTAGCCCTAAATATGTCTAAAACTTAAAGCATTGTATTTGGAACAGAACACTCACTAAACCCTAAAACTCAACTAAATCTCGTAATAAATAATGTGGAAATTGAGCATGTTGAGGTGACTAAACTGCTTGGAGTAACACTATATTGTAAACTGTCATGGTCAAAACATATTGATACAACAGTAGCTAAAATTGGGAGAAGTCTGTCCAAAATAGTAATTGGCTCAGAACAGGGCAGCACGGCTGGCCCTTGGATGTACACAGAGAGATAATACTAATATAATGCATGTCAATCTCTCCTGGCTGAAAGTGGAAGAGAAATTCACTTCATCACTACTTTTATTTCTGAGAGGTATTGACATGTTGAATGGACCGAGCTGTGACACCCATACATACCCCACAAGACATGCCACAAGAGGTCTCTTCACAGTCCCCAAGTCCAGAACAGACTGTGGGAGGCACACAGTACTACATAGATCCATGACTACATGGAACTCTATTCCACAGTACTACATAGATCCATGACTACATGGAACTCTATTCTACAGTACTACATAGAGCCATGACTACATGGAACTCTATTCCACAGTACAACAGAGCCATGACTACATGGAACTCTATTCCACAGTACTACATAGAGCCATGACTACATGGAACTCTATTCCACAGTACTACATAGATCCATGACTACATGGAACTCTATTCCACAGTACTACATAGATCCATGACTACGTGGAACTCTATTCCACAGTACTACATAGATCCATGACTACATGGAACTCTATTCCACAGTACTACATAGATCCATGACTACATGGAACTCTATTCCACAGTACTACATAGAGCCATGACTACATGGAACTCTATTCCACAGTACTACATAGATCCATGACTACATGGAACTCTATTCCACAGTACTACATAGAGCCATGACTACATGGAACTCTATTCCACAGTACTACATAGAGCCATGACTACATGGAACTCTATTCCACAGTACTACATAGATCCATGACTACATGGAACTCTATTCCACAGTACTACATAGATCCATGACTACATGGAACTCTATTCCACAGTACTACATAGATCCATGACTACATGGAACTCTATTCCACAGTACTACATAGATCCATGACTACATGGAACTCTATTCCACAGTACTACATTGTGGTTCTGTAGCTCAGTTGGTAGAGCATGGCGCTTGTAACACCAGGGTAGTGGGTTCGATTCCCGGGACCACCCATACGTAGAATGTATGCACACATGACTGTAAGTCGCTTTGGATAAAAGCGTCTGCGAAATGGCATATATTATTATTATATTATTATAGATCCATGACTACGTGGAACTCTATTCCACAGTACTACATAGATCCATGACTACATGGAACTCTATTCCACAGTACTACATAGATCCATGACTACATGGAACTCTATTCCACAGTACTACATAGAGCCATGACTACATGGAACTCTATTCCACAGTACTACATAGAGCCATGACTACGTGGAACTCTATTCCACAGTACTACATAGATCCATGACTACATGGAACTCTATTCCACAGTACAACAGAGCCATGACTACATGGAACTCTATTCCACAGTACTACATAGATCCATGACTACATGGAACTCTATTCCACAGTACTACATAGATCCATGACTACATGGAACTCTATTCCACAGTACTACATAGATCCATGACTACATGGAACTCTATTCCACAGTACTACATAGATCCATGACTACATGGAACTCTATTCCACAGTACTACATAGATCCATGACTACATGGAACTCTATTCCACAGTACTACATAGATCCATGACTACATGGAACTCTATTCCACAGTACTACATAGATCCATGACTACATGGAACTCTATTCCACAGTACTACATAGAGCCATGACTACATGGAACTCTATTCCACAGTACTACATAGAGCCATGACTACATGGAACTCTATTCCACAGTACTACATAGATCCATGACTACATGGAACTCTATTCCACAGTACTACATAGAGCCATGACTACGTGGAACTCTATTCCACAGTACTACATAGAGTCATGACTACATGGAACTCTATTCCACAGTACTACATAGATCCATGACTACATGGAACTCTATTCCACAGTACTACATAGATCCACGACTACATGGAACTCTATTCCACAGTACTACATAGATCCATGACTACATGGAACTCTATTCCACAGTACTACATAGATCCATGACTACATGGAACTCTATTCCACAGTACTACATAGATCCATGACTACATGGAACTCTATTCCACAGTACTACATAGAGCCATGACTACATGGAACTCTATTCCACAGTACTACATAGAGACATGACTACATGGAACTCTATTCCACAGTACTACATAGAGCCATGACTACATGGAACTCTATTCCACATCAGGTAACTAATGCAGCAGTAAAAATTTGATAAAAAAAAACAGATAAAAAAAACTTTATGGAACAGTGGGGACTGTGAAGCAACACAAACATTGGCACAGACACACACAGACACACACAGACACATACATACACACTATACACACATGGATTTAGTCCTGTAGATATGTGGTAGTGGTGGAGTAGGGGCCTTAGGGCACACGGTGTGTTGTGAAATCTGTGAATGTGTTGTAATGTGCTGTAAAAATTGTATGAACTGCTTTGATTTTGCTGGACCCCAGGAAGAGTAGCTGCTAACTGGGATCCATAATAAATACAAATACAAAACTAAGTTTCAACGACCCTAGGAGTTTCAAAATACGAGCATGCATTTATAAGATTGTGCTGTTATTATTTCTATAATTATGATCTATTATTTTTTTATGACTGTTTTTCATGTTATTTGGTTAGTTCTCGGGATAGGCGTCGCGTTAACAGGACAGTTGTAAATGTTACAGCGTTTTGTGTTACGATCCCAGATTTTAGAGAAACAATAAATGTCGGTACATATAAGTGTCTTATATCGGCTGAAAGCTTAAATTCTTGTCCAATTTCCAGTAGCTATTACTGCGAAAAAATGGCATGCTATTGTTTGAGGAGAGCTCTAACAGCAAAACTCTTTTTTTCAACGCGATAGGTTTGATAAATTCACCTCTGAAGGTGAAATGTGAACTAACAATCTGAAATCTTGCTCTGATTTATCGTCCAAAGGGTCCCAGAGATAACATTAAGTGTCATTTTGTTAGATAAAATAAATGTTCATATCCTT
This sequence comes from Oncorhynchus keta, assembly GCF_023373465.1. Taxonomy (NCBI): domain Eukaryota; kingdom Metazoa; phylum Chordata; class Actinopteri; order Salmoniformes; family Salmonidae; genus Oncorhynchus; species Oncorhynchus keta. The sequence goes on from NW_026280613.1 coordinate 52,182, forward strand.
TAAAAGGTCCATATAGCACGCACAATCGATTTTGTATTTCCACTCGTTCAATTTGCAAAGAAAGGAATCTGTGAAAATCTCACCCTAAACGTTGTTTCAACGAGTCAAATCACGTTCGTATCTATTCCTCAGAGATCCTAGAAGGTAACAATACTTCACTATATCATTAGGGGTGTAGTATATCCTATAGGACACCATGTCAGAGATCCTAGAAGGTAACAATACTTCACTATATCATTAGGGGTGTAGTATATCCTATAGGACACCATATTTGGTCAGAGAGCGAAACCTTCATGGCACGCCGATGATGCGGGCGGCCATCACTTGAACGACTGTATCTGTCAAATAAGCACCAATCGGGGTCAAACAAAGCTAGCTAGATAGCCAATATTAGGACAATTGAAGGTTAACAAAGTTGCAGCTACAGTATGCTTAACAGTGCACATTATTATGGTACAGCTATATGGACACTTAATCATCGTGGTGCTTTTTAACTGGTAAGTTTACAAACATTGGTTGTGGGAAGTATAGTTGAAACGTGGGTATCTCTTTTTTTTCCTACTGTGTTATTGACTTGTTAATTGTTTACTCTATGTGTAACTCTGTGTTGTCTGTTTACACTGCTATGCTTTATCTTGGCCAGGTCGCAGTTGCAAATGAGAACTTGTTCTCAACTAGCCTACCTGGTTAAATAAAGGTGAAAAAATAAATAATATATATTATTATGTAAAATTAACAAATGTACAGACAGACCTGTGTGAAGGCTTACAGAAGAGGAACTATTTGAGGCAATCAAATCTTTTCAGTCTGGAAAAACACCAGGGCTTTTACCAGTAGAGGGATATCAGACCTTTTTTAATATACTCAAAGATCCATTATTAGCATGTTTTAATTACTCTTATACAAATAGTAGACTTTCAGGTACTCAACAAGAAGGTCTGATTTCATTACTACTAAAACAGGACCCGGGTGGTAAGTATAAAGATCCAGTCCATTTAAAAAACTGGAGGCCTCTAACACTTCAATGTAGTGCTGTGAGAAGCCTGGTAAAATGCATAGCACATAGAATAAAAAAGGTTTTACCAGATATTTTTAATCCTGATCTGATTTTACTTGAAACATTTTAACATTATGAAAACATCGAAGATACCAGGCCTGGTCTTCATAGCTGATTTTGAAAAGGTGTTTGATAAAGTACGACTAGAGTTTATATAAAAATGCCTGGATTACTTTAATTTTGGTGAATCTCTAATACAACGGGTTAAAGTTATGTAACCCCAGATCTAAAATAGTAAACAATGGTTACTTCTCAGAATGTATTGAGCTTTTAAGAGGAGTAAAACAAGGCTGTCCGTTGTCTCCATATCTATTTATTATGGCCATTGAAATGCTAGCTAGTAAAATTACATCCAACAAGAACATCAAGGAGTTAGAAATCCTGGGGATAAAAACTAAAGTGTCGATGTATGTTGATGACTCTAGTTTTTTTTCTTAAGTTCACAATCTGGATCCCTGCACAGTCTCATTGAAGATCTTGATCCCTTTTCTAGCCTCTCTGGATTAAAACCTAATTATGACAGGTGTGTCATAGTGCATCATATTACGTATTGGATCGTTAAAGGTGTTTACACCACCTTGTAGCTTACCAATAACATGGGCGGATGTTGAAGTAGACATATTTGGTATTCACATCTCAAAAAAATGTATTGATTAACTCTTTGGTTCTGTAATAGTTTACTTACTAATGGCACTGACTACTCCTGATTACTCTTTTTTTTTTAAACATATGAGCAAAAATACTTCATTTTATTTGGAATGCTAAGCCAGACAAAATTAAACATGCCTATTTATATATTGAAGATGAGTTTAGGGGGGCTAAAATTATTAAATATTAACGCTTTTAACCTTTCCTAAAAGCTTCACTCATACATTAGTTATATTGAAACCCAAAATGGTTCTCCAGCTTTTTGTTAAGAAACACTCATCCTTTGTTCCAAAATGGCCTTTTGCTTTTATACAGATGACAACTTCTCGCAGCGCTAGCTGTGCCACCAGAGACTCTGGGTTCGCGCCCAGGCTCTGTCGCAGCCGGCTGCGACCGGGAGGTCCGTGGGGCGACACACAATTGGCCTAGCGTCGTCAGGGAGGGTTTGGCCGGTAGGGATATCCTTGTCTCATCGCGCACCAGTGACTCCTGTGGCGGGCCGGGCGCAGTGCGCGCTAACCACGGTGTTTCCTCCGACACATTGGTGCGGCTGGCTTCCGGGTTGGAGCGCGCTGGTTTGTGTTTTGGAGGACGCATGGTTTTCGACCTTCGTCTCTCCTGAGCCCGTACGGGAGTTGTAGCGATGAGACAAGATAGTAATTACTAACAAGTGGATACTAGGAAAAGGGGTCAAAAAAGGTATCCCCTTTCTTAAAAAGCTCGTTACAATTTCAGTTTTATCCTCCAGAAAATATAGAACAAATATTACAACAAATGTTGTGGTTAAACTCAAATTCAATTCATTAAAAAACATTCTTTATGGATAAAAAAAAGGTATTATTTTTGTTCTCCGAAGAGGGGAGGGTTAATAACACATTAGTTTAAAAAAAAATATATATATATATATATATATATACATAAAATATAATAAATACAAAAAAGAAAACAAAGTTACTTGGCATTTTATATGCGTATATCTTATTAAGCTTGTTATGACAAAGATTAGGTCTATTCCTGCAAGAATTTCCTTTGAAACAAAATAGCTTTTAGTTTAGGAATTGGCTTAATTGGGGTCTGGGAAATGGGTCCAATAGGTGTCTGTCTGTATCTGTGT